>NC_138736.1:36820778-36979905 GCF_965113295.1 Leuciscus leuciscus
ATGTATTATATTGTATAGTACATTTGTGCAATTTGCTTTTTGAAAAAATAAAATAAAATGTGTTCATGTGATGCCACCCTATCAATATATCTTACCGGCAATTTGATAAAAGCCCTCTTTTATGGACATGGCCGATAAATGTCCGGGGAACACTATTAATGAAACTATTCATGTACTCCTGCAGAGCGAGGACCACCTTACGAATGGTTCGACAAACCGTGTTTTCCCCGAGCTTCTGTGCGTCACCCACCGTGCAGGAATGTACCACTTGCAACAAAAAAACCGCAACGCAATATTTGCGGTACAGTAAGTGCATGAATTCGACGTGTGAAATTCTTTATGTGCGGCTCAAGAAGTTCGCAAAGATAATACATTCCTTCCGCGGAAAATCTGTATCTTTCATACAAGTAACTATCAGGAAAGGCAAGGGGATTTTGTCTGGCTAAAAACTCTTTCTCTACGAAGTGCTTGTCAAACAATTTGCGCTGAGATGTCCACCGGATTTGGAAGAAAAGGTGAAGTCATTGTAACAGACACTGGGAATAAGTTACGTCACCTATATGTTTCTTTGCTCTCAGCTGATTGGTCAAACTTCAGTCTGAGATCTTGAATCCAGAACATAACCTGCCCCGGAGCAGGTTAGCCGTGCAGCGTAAGATACCATGGCAACGAACACCGATTAAAGCCAAGCTACTTTCATAGTACCTAAAACCCAGGGTTGGCGGAAACTAAACTGAAACATAGCTGGCTAGCCACCTAAACCAGCTTCATGGTACAGGCCCCAGGGGTGTTAAACTCAGTTCCTGGAGGGCCACAATCCACAGCTTCAACCTTAATTAAAACACACCTGATCAAGCTAATCAAGTCATTCAGGCTTATTTGAAAACTACAGGAATGTGGACTGCAGCCCTCCAGGAACTTTTGCACCCCTGGTCTAAGCAACTGTGATGTGTGAACTGGTGTGAAGTTTACCATTTAAATTCCTGTGAGCCGTCTAGAAGTGTATCAAGTGCTCATGTTATGCTATTTTAAGGTTTCTCGTTTTGTTTTGGATTCTCCGTAACAGGATTTGAGACTGAATTGGTGACGAATCCTTTCGGCAGTTCATAATCAAATAATTATTTAAGAGACAATAACTTTTTTTGTCATGAACTTTGGTCTTTAAAACTTTGCAAACCTTTTACATTCACAAGATACACATGCACTGCATTAAAGGTAATATTCACATTTTGTCTTAAGTTTATATCCACATGTTCTATTTTATTTTCTCTTATCTTTTCAGTAACAATGGTCACAATAAAATCACACTGGCAAACATTCAGAGTCAACTATGATGGAATTTTTTTTTTAACTGAGACTTTAAACCCTTCTCAGGGGTCATCTGTAATTTCAGGAATAGTTCCAGACAGCAATTCTGGACTGATTCAAGGAATCAGAAATAAATATAAAATATTTTCTTTATCTCATCAAATTTCAACCCCAGGTAACTCCACTGAAGAGAGAGAGAGAGAGGTCACTTCTCCTAAGTGGGCTAAAGTTCTTCTGATTGTTCTGGGTTGCTCTCTTGTGTTTGCTCTCGGAGGTCTCTGCACTCTCTGGGTGATTTGTAAGTATAACTGATACTAGATCTCTGCTCTGTTCAGGGTTGTATTGACTGAGTTACTGTATGTAATTATATAATTCACTTAACACATGTAGCATCATTAGACACAATTTTTAGTAGCTTTTTATTTGTGAAATCATACTTCTCAGCAAAGATGTTTTATCAGGCAAATATTGTCAGATAAATCTCCACATTGAATGTGTAAACTGCCACTAATTAAGCCTGAAGACTTAATTTACAAACTCCATTCAAACTTTGTTTTGTAGATCATTTCAGTTTTAAGTGTGCACTATGTGGACTTTCCTCAAAAACACATTTTCCTCTGCTGCTTTTGTCTTTAATCAGATAATCATAAGCTTGCTGATTTCGATTCACTGAATGAGCAGCACATCATCAACAGCACAGGTGAGAAAACGTACTCGGTTACTAACGTAACCTCGGTTCTCTCTAGAAGAGGGAACGAGTACTTCGTAAGATATCTTACGCTAGGGGAAAATCCTTTTTCCGCGAGATATTGAAGCCAAAAATTATCCTTAATTTTGTAATAATGCAAAACGCGTTGCGGCAGCATGCAGACATAGGCGAGGCAGCTCGCGCGCCTATTGGCTGCTCTGCGGCAACTGCAGCAGCCTATCGAGCGAGGCCTGGCGTGACGCCAGACCCAATCAGGGCACTTCGCGCCCGCTGCGTCACGTCCCGCCGAAATGGGCGTGGTCTAGGCCTATAAATACCGCTCGCAGGCAGCTATTATCTGGTTTTTCATCATCGAAGCAACCAGAGCGTGTGCATGCACGGCAAGATACGCAGTACTCGTTCCCTCTTCTAGAGAGAACCGAGGTTACGTTAGTAACCGAGTACGTTCTCTTACGAGAGGTCTCTCGTACTGCGTAAGATATCTTACGCTAGGGGACCCAATGCAAAACGCCGTGCATGCTGAGATCTGACACCAAAGACCCAAGGGCGAAAGCCCGGGGTACATATAGTGCACAATCACTCAGGGAGCTCACAGGGAGTCCGGGAAGAGGGAGGGGCGAAGCCGCACTCTTCCACATATGGCAGCGTCGCTGAGACGCGAATTTCATACAGACAGGGCGGGGTACGGCCTGAACTGATGGGGGAATGTGGGTCTTACACAGTCTGCCCAGGCACATCTCGTGCTGCAACTTTTTACTGTCGAACATTGAGCTGTGCTCAGTAGACGCAGCATTCTGAGCTGATAGCATCAGGTCAGATAATACTGGTAAACTTAGACCGACAGCAGCCTGGCCTGCAGGGCGGGAACCTCTAGGTTATAAAACCTTATAAATGTAGACGGGGAGGCCCAGCCTGCCGCCATACAAATATCTTGCAAGGCAATCCCACTTGACCAGGCCCACGAAGAGGCCATGCCTCTCGCGGAGTGCGCTCTGACACCCAACGGGCACTGCATGCCCTTGGAGGCGTATGCCAGCGCTATAGCATCAACTATCCATCTGGATAGGCTCTGTTTCGACGCGGCTAGTCCCTTAGAACGCCCGCTAAATGAAACAAAGAGCTGCTCCGTCTGTCTGAAAACAGACGAGCGAGACACATAAGCTCGTAATGCCCTGACTGGGCAAAGGAGGCTCGTGTCTCTTTCGTCATCAGGGACCGGTAGGGCTGACAGGGAGATAACCTGCGCCCTAAACGGTGTGTTGAGGGATTTTGGAACATAACCGTGCTTAGGTTTGAGTATAACTTTTGAGTCATTAGGCCCAAACTCCATGCACGCCGCACTCACAGAGAGCGCGTGTAGATCCCCTATGCGCTTCACTGAAGCGAGAGCCAGCAAAAACACCGTCTTGAAAGACAGGTGTTTCAAATCAATTGACTGTAAAAGCTCAAATGGCGCACCTTTCATGGCTTCCAGAACCGTAGAAAGGTCCCATACGGGGACTGAGGGAGGTCTGGGAGGATTCAGTCTCTTAGCCCCTCTAAGGAAGCGGATGACTAAATCGTTCCTTCCTATTGACTGACCAAGCGTTGTTCCTGAGAACGCTGCTACAGCCGCCACATAAACTTTGAGCGTGGAGGGGGCCCTGCCCTCATCCAACAGCTCTTGTAGGAAGGAAAACACCTCCGTCACACCACAGTCTGTGGGTGACACACCACGGGCTGTGCACCAGCCCGAAAACACTGACCATTTCGAGGAGTAGAGCCGTCTCGTAGACGGAGCTCTAGCCTGCGTGATCGTGTTTAATACTCCTTTAGGGAGTCCAACATGTACCCGTTGATGGCCCAGACATGAAGGGACCATAGTTCCGGGTGAGGATGCCAGATCGAGCCGTGGGCCTGTGAGAGGAGGTCTCTCCTCACTGGTACTGGCCACGGGGCAGTACTTGCTAACTACATCACGACTGGGAACCAAGGTTGGTTTTTCCAGAACGGTGCCACCAGCAATACTGAGCATCCTTCTTCCCTGATCCGTTCTATCACCTGAGGCAGGAGAGAGACGGGGGGAAAAGCATAGAGCGGGCGGCGGGGCCACACATGGGCCAGCGCGTTCCTGCTCTTGGAGAAAAATTCCGGACAGTGAGCGTTTTCTTGAGACGCAAACAGGTCTACTTCCGCTCTGCCGAATTTCTTCCACAGCAGTTGGACTGTCTGTGGGTCATTTCGAGGCAGTTTATGTGCAGGAGCTTTTCCCGTTCCGACCACTGGCCGAAGAACGGTCTGCCCTCGAGCAGCGCTCCCCATCCCGAGGTGGACGCGTCCGTGGACACCTCTCTCACCCTCGAGGAAGTCCCCAGGCTTACACCTGATTGGTACCAGTCGTTCGCTCTCCAAGGTTTCAGAGTTGTGACGCACTTCTGATTGACCCTGAGGTGAAGCGAACCGGATGCCCACGCTCTGCGTGGAACTCGTGCTTTCAGCCAAAACTGCAGCGGGCGCATGCGGAGCAGGCCCAGCTGGAGCACTGATGATGCTGAGGCCATGAGACCTAGCATCTTCTGAAATTTCTTGAGCGGGACAGACGCGCCGCAGCGAAACGAGTTCGCTGTGCGTTGAGAATGTCTACCGCGCGCTGTGGTGATAGTCGCGCTATCATGGACAGCGAGTCCAATTCTGTGCCCAGGAAAGATATCTTCTGACTGGGTGACAGAGAGCTCTTCGCCCAATTGACACTGAGACCCAAATCCTCGAGGTGATCGAGTAAAATGGTCGTGTGTTCTATGAGCACTGCGCGAGATAGCACTAGAATCAGCCAATCGTCCAAATAGTTCAGTACTCGCATGCCTCTCATTCTGAGGGGTGCGAGCGCCGCATCCATGCACTTCGTAAATGTACGGGGTGCCAGGGACAAACCGAACGGCAGGACTGTGTACTGATATGCCTGGCCCCCGAAGGCGAATCTCAAATATCGCCTGTGACGTGACGCTATTTGTATTTGAAAAATACGCGTCTTTCAGATCTATTGACACAAACCAATCTCCTTGGCGAATCTGCACAAGGATTTGTCTGGTCGTGAGCATCCTGAACTGTCGCTTCACAAGCACTTTGTTCAGTTGCCTTAGATCTAGTATGGGTCTGAGACCCCCGTCTTTTTTCGGTACCAGGAAGTATCTGCTGTATAGCCCTCCTTCGCTCTGAACTTGAGAGAGAGGCTCTATGGCCCCTTTGCTCAATAGTTTCGCCACTTCGGCTCGAAGTAAATGTGCTACTTCTGTTTTTACCGTGGTCTCGACGCGCGCCACATAGCGGCGAGGGCGTCGGCGAAACTGTAGCGAATAGCCTCTTTTTATAATGTTCAGCACCCACTTCGAAACCCCGGGCAGCTTTGCCCATGCGTCCGCATGAATAGCTAGGGGTTGAATACGAAGCGCGCTCCGCTCGCTCAGCGATGGGGAGGCTTCGGAGTGCTGTAACGCAAGCGTCGCGCTCGTGACATTTGAGGCATGGGGCGCGCTGATAACAGCGGGCAGATTGCCCACGCTCGACTCCTCTGCGGTGGTCAACCGCGAGGGGGAGGGCTGGGCGGTTCCCGTAGGAACTGTCATGTCTATGTGTGGATGTGGGCGCGGGACAGCGGGCACATTTACCACACTGAAAGCATCGTTCGCTTGAGTGAAGCGAATGCACGTTGGTTTCGTTTTTACAGAAACCGTGAGACATGCATAACGTGGTGTTAGTGGGCACATTCACCATGTTTGAAGCGCAATCGATCTGAGTCGATTCATGTGCGCGAGCCCTGTGTGACGGGCTGTGCTTGTGTGTAGAGATGGGCACTGGGCAGTGGGCATTCTTTCTACACATAAAGCACCATCGGCCGTGGCCGGGACACCAGAAAAATTCACACTTATGGGATTTATCTGGGTAGCCGTAAAAACGGCGTTTGTGTGCAGGCAAGCGGGTGACAGAACCGACTTGTTTACTGCAGGATACACTGGAACAGTCACATTTACTGGAACTGAACGAGCGAGAAGTTGCCATAGAAACAGAGAGCGTCAACATGCTGGCGTTTATTGCAGGCCTGCGTGCATTACAACAGGCTTGTTCACTGCAATATTGACATTTCCAGTCGCCTGAATTCCAGAGGGGAATGGGAAATGTATAGGAAAAAGGAGGTTGGTCCGTCCGCAGCGGGACCAGAAAAACTCCCTTTTTTTCCTTACGCCAGTGACGCACGGAACACCATAGAAACGGTGTTTGGGTGCAGGCGAGCGGGTTGTACAACGCGCTCGTTGGCTGCAAAATACACATCTGCAGTCGCCTTTTCAGGGAACTGACAGAGCGAGCATTGACGGCATAATTTTATCTGCCGGTAGACCCAGGGATCGAACGCGGGTCTCTCGCGTGCAAAAACCTGAGAGTCTGCCACTGGGCCACAGGGGGAGACACATTGTAACTCAGTTAGCGCGATTATTATAAGAGATCGTCAACGTGCTGGCGTTTGTTTGCAGGCATGCGTGTATTACAACAGGCTTGCTCACTGCAATACTGACATTTCCAGTCGCCCGAACTTCAGAGGGGAATGAGAAATGTACGAGAAAGAGGAGGTCGGTCCGTCCGCGGGGGGACCAGAAACGCTCTTTTCTCCTTTCGCCAGTGACGCACGGAAACCATAGAAACGGTGTTTGGGTGCAGGCGAGCGGGTTGTGCAACGCGCTCGTTGGCTGCAAAATGCACATCTGCGGAGGAGGAGCAGTCTCGGAGAAGGATGCCAGGTGAGTCCTCAGAGTCACCATAGGCAGTAACTAACTCGCAGTGAGGGCAGTCGCCGTCAGCGAGTGCGAGAGCTGCGTGATCAGGAAAAGGGGCGTCTTGAAAAAGACGCCCAGCTCTTTTAGTGCAATGGGAGTGTGTGTCGCGGCGGCGAGCACACACACATACATAAACACAGTAGCAGAGAAAGGATATAACGCCGGATAGCGCAGCAGGAAGGCAAGGAAGGCGGCGCGGCCAGCGACTTGTCCCGCTGAAGGTGCTCTCTTTCAGACGGCGCGGCTTCTTATCCAGCTCCAGCGATGCGTGTGCTTCGCTTGAAGGATGAAAAATCAGATAATAGCTGCCTGCGAGCGGTATTTATAGGCCTAGACCACGCCCATTTCGGCGGGACGTGACGCAGCGGGCGCGAAGTGCCCTGATTGGGTCTGGCGTCACGCCAGGCCTCGCTCGATAGGCTGCTGCAGTTGCCGCAGAGCAGCCAATAGGCGCGCGAGCTGCCTCGCCTATGTCTGCATGCTGCCGCAAAGCGTTTTGCATTATTACAAAATTAAGGATAATTTTTGGCTTCAATATCTCGCGTAAAAAGGATTTTCCCCTAGCGTAAGATATCTTACGCAGTACGAGAGACCTCTCGTAAGAGAACTGTATTTCCTTAACGGTAGAGCACAGACATGTTTCATTAACAGTGTTGAGTGTTTATTGAACTCACCATGTGAGAAACGTTATCTGCTTGTTCTCCTGTTGTATTTTCACCAGCCATGAAAAAAAAGTTGAATGATCTTACAGCCACACTTAGGCTGTCCTTTTACGCTGATGGTGAGTGTCAGTTTACAAGCGACACAAAGTGTGAATATTTCTGCACAGGAACCAGTATGATTAACTTTATCTAAATAATGGAAGGTTTAATCACACTTTATTCATCTTTCACAGCTCAGTCTTGTAATACCTCTATGAATGGCTGGATAGCTTGTCGTGGAAAGCTGTATTTATTCAGCTCTGATAAACTGAACTGGACAAGCAGTCGAGATGTCTGTGTTTCAAAAGGAGCCGATCTGGTGACCATAACCAGCCAATCAGAACGGGCAAGTGAGATCAATTAGAAATGAATATGTTTTTATCACAAAAATAAAACAAAGCTTTAAAAGGGTTTCTATTAACCTACATATTTACCTTCACATTTACCAAAAACACATTTGAGCTGCACGCACTGCAGTCTGAGCTGGAAACTGTTGAGAAACAGATCCACGACCTTTTATTGAGACAGGCCGAGCTGAGACACCGGTGTTTGGCTCTTGAAACATCACGCGCCGATGCACACAAATCAGTGTTTAACGTTACTAACCCGCTGACTCCGACCGTGTCTACTCCGTGCATTCCTCAGCATCGGTCGCGATCAGCCATGGTCTCGTTCACTCCGGCTCCAACACGCCACCACGAAGCCTGGGTGGTTCCGCAGCGGAAGACGCGAGTCAGGTTTAGACTAAGACTTTCTCCGACCCTCCCGGTTTTCGAGTTATCCACACAAAACCGCTTCTCCCCTCTACGCGAAACAGAACGCGATGCTGTGATCATCGGCGATTCCATCGTTCGGCACGTACACGCTACGTTAGGTAAAAGTAAGGTGCACAGTCACTGCTTTCCTGGTGCTCGTGTTTCTGAAATCGCTGCTCGCGTTCCCGAGATCCTGAACGGTGACGAGCGCGTCGAAACTGTGGTCCTGCACGAGGGAGTGAACGACATCAGGCTGCGACAGACGGAGATTCTGAAGAAAGACTTCAGGAATCTAATCGATACGGTACGCAGCACATCGCCTGAAACAACGATCATTGTGTCAGGACCGCTTCCCACGTACCGATTAGGGCATGAAAAGTTCAGCAGATTATTTGCGCTAAATGAATGGTTAATGTCATGGTGCAATGAGCAGAAACTGCTCTTTGTAAATAATTGGAATCTGTTTTGGGAGCGTCCTAGGCTTTTCCGTGCTGATGGCTTACACCCAAGCAGATTCGGAGCGGATCTTCTGTCGGATAACATCTCCAAAATGTTAAATACCCTTTGACTAGTAACCAAAAGTCCAAATCATAGTCTCTGCTGCACCAATTTAACTGATATAAATACTAGTGTAGAACATTGCTCGTTTAGTGAGATCAAATAATAAATCTACTGCAGGATGTAGGAAAAATCTAATTGTTATTAAAACAGAAAATGTTGCTATTAGTAAACAAAAACTATTTCTAAAGCTAGGTCTTCTAAACATTAGATCACTCACACAATAAGGCAGTTATTGTAAATGAAATAATCACAGATAATAGCTTTGATGTACTTTGCCTTACTGAAACCTGGCTTAAACCAAATGATTATTTCGGTATTAATGAGTCTACTCCTCCTGGATACTGTTATAAGCATGAGCCCCGTTTGATTGGTCGTGGCGGCGGTGTTGCAACCATTTATAGAGATATTCTAAATGTTACTCAGAAAACGGGTTATAAGTTTATTTCATTTGAAGTACTTGTACTAAATGTTACGCTCTTAGATGTTAGAAAAACATCCCTATTATCTCTAGCCTTGGCTACCGTATATAGACCGCCAGGGCCTTACGCTGATTTCCTAAAAGAGTTTGCAGATTTTCTCTCAGACCTATTAGTCAATGTCGATAAAGCATTAATTGTTGGAGATTTTAACATACACGTAGATAATCCAAATGATGCGTTAGGAGCTGCGTTTACAGATTTATTAAATTCATTTGGGGTCAAGCAAAACGTCACCGGACCAACACATCGTCTTAATCATACACTCGATTTAATTATATCACATGGAACCGATCCAAACGATATAGATATCATTCCACAAAGTGATGATGTCACTGATCACTACATGGTAACTTGCATATTACATACTGCTGTAATATGTCATGCGGCGCCGCGTTATCAACCAGGCAGAACAATCCTCCCATCCACCATAGATCATTTCTCAAATTGCTTATCTAATCTGTCTCAGCTGCTGCCTGAACCCAAACAAACAAATGAACTAGAAGAACTAACTAGCACTATGAGCACCATTCTCTCTAGAACATTGGATGTGGTTGCACCTATTAAATTAAAAAAGGTCAGAGAGAAAAATAAAGCACCATGGTACAATAATACTACGCATGTTTTAAAGAGAGAAACCCGTATTTTAGAGCGTAAATGGAAACAAACTAATTTAGAGGTCTTTAGAATCGCGTGGAAAGACAGTATGTCACGTTATAAAAAGGCCCTAAAAGCGGCCAGGGCTGAGCACCTCCGCAAACTAATAGAAAACAACCAAAACAATCCAAGGTTTTTATTTAACACCGTGGCTAGACTAACAAATAAACAGACGTCACCCGAACAAAATATCCCGTTACAGTTCAGTAGTAATGATTTCATGAACTTCTTCACTGAGAAAATAGAAAGCATCAGAACCACAATTGTAAACGTTCAATCTTCAATTGCGCCTTATAATTCAGCTTCAATTATCATCACCCCGCAAGAACAATTACAGTGCTTTACAACTATAGAACAAAAAGAGTTAAATAAACTTATCACTTCATCTAAAACAACAACATGTTTATTAGATCCTATACCAACTAAACTACTGAAAGAAGTATTACCTGTAGTGGAAGAGCCTCTCCTCAATATTATTAACTCGTCTTTATCTTTAGGTCATGTTCCAAGAACATTTAAACTGGCAGTTATAAAACCTCTCATTAAGAAACCACAATTAGATCATAATAATCTAGCAAATTATAGACCCATTTCAAATCTTCCATTTATGTCTAAAATATTAGAAAAAGTGGTGTCCGCTCAACTGGGCTCTTTCTTGCAACAAAATGATATCTATGAAAAGTTTCAGTCTGGATTCAGACCACATCATAGCACTGAAACTGCGCTCGTTAAAATCACAAATGATTTACTTTTAGCTTCTGACCAAGGCTGTATTTCAATACTAGTTTTACTTGATCTTAGTGCTGCGTTCGATACTATAGATCATACATTACTCTTAGATCGACTACAAAATTATACTGGTGTTCAAGGACAAGCATTAAGCTGGTTCAAATCATACCTATCTGACCGCTACCATTTTGTCTATTTAAATGGAGAAAAATCGACCATAACTCCAGTAAACTATGGAGTGCCGCAGGGATCTGTGTTAGGCCCTCTGTTATTTTCAATATATATGATGCCACTTGGAAATATTATAAGGAAACATGGAATTAGTTTCCATTGTTATGCTGATGACACTCAAATATATATTTCATCACGGCCAGATGAAAACGCTAAATTTTCCAAATTGACAGAGTGTGTTAAAGATATAAAAGATTGGATGACGCGTAATTTTCTTTTATTAAGTCCAGACAAGACAGAGGTAATACTTATCGGTTCAAAAAAACGGCCACAAAACCTCGCACAATACAACTTTAACATCATAGGATGTCCTGTTACTTTATCCTCTACAGTAAAAGACCTGGGTGTTATACTCGATTGCAACCTGTCTTTTGAAAATCATATTTCATATGTTACAAAAACAGCCTTTTTCCACCTTAGAAACATTGCTAAGCTACGTAATATGCTATCAGTTTCTGATGCAGAAAAGTTAGTTCATGCATTCATGACCTCGAGACTGGATTACTGTAATGCTTTATTAGCTGGTTGTCCTGCATCCTCAATAAACAAGCTACAGTTAGTCCAAAATGCCGCCGCTCTTACGAGATCAAGAAAATATGATCATATAACACAGATTTTATCATCACTGCATTGGTTACCTATAAAGCTCTGTATTAATTATAAGGTATTGCTACTGACTTATAAAGCCCTAAACGGCTTAGCTCCAGTCTATTTAACGGATCTTTTATCACCCTATAATCCATCGCGCTCTTTAAGATCACTAAATTCAAGGCTTTTGGTCATACCTAGGATATTCAGAACCACCAAAGGAGGGAGAGCATTTTCACATTTGGCTCCAAAACTCTGGAATTGTCTTCCTGATACTGTTCGTTGCTCAGACTCGCTCTCCCAGTTTAAAACTAGATTAAAGTCGCATCTCTTCAGCCAGGCATTCATATAATCCTACAGTTCAAACTACAATCCGGCCTCTAGCTCATAAATGCCAGAGGAGAACTGGCCCCCGACTGAGCCTGGGTTCTCCCAAGGTTTTTTTTTCTCCATTAGGTCACCTGATGGAGTTTTTCGGTTCCTTGCCACTGTTGCCTTTGGCTTGCTCAGTTGGGTATATTTTGGGGATATTTAATTTAATTTAATTTAATTTTATCAATCAATAGATTCCTCTTGAAACAAACTTTGTTGTATTATTTTAATTTAATACTGTGAAGCTGCTTTGATACAATCTGTATTGTGAAAAGCGCTACACAAATAAACTTGACTTGACTTGACTTATTTTACACTATCACTTATGTACATTTTCCCCATTAGGATTTTCTGGTGTCTAAAATTAACGAGACGCACTGGATTGGTCTCAATGATCTGGACACTGAAGGACACTGGGTTTGTGTGAATTACCAAACTCTCACTGAAACTGGAGTACAGTAAGGAATCTACTTGTGTAATCATGTCTAGGAATGTTAATCAATATACCAATATACATTAACAGCTGTTTTCTAAAAATATTATTGCAAGTGCATTATTGCTTTTTTGTCTCTTAAAGGTTCTGGTTCAGCGGGAATCCAAAACAACCTAATGGCGGGAGAACTGCTAATTGTGCTGCTCTGGGAAATGTGAAAGACCACTTAGACTCTTGGTTTGATGCTTCTTGTACAAAACCGAAAAACTTTATCTGTGAAAAGTTAATTAATTAATAATCCTCCATCAGTGGTACTGCATGTTATTAAAGAGGTCTAACATGTAAATGCACAGAAAAAATTATTGTCAGAAAATTTCAGCTTTTTTTTGTGTGTGATGGTGCCCAATTTTAGTCCAAAAATATTGTTCATGAAACTGTGCTGCGGTCAGCAGGTGGAAGCCTTGCAGTTCTTCTTGGAATAAAAAGTTTTTCTTGGAATAACCAAGTGCTTACCGTAAATCCTCTAATATAGGCCCGGGCCTTTATTTTACTCAAGCGCATCGCGGCCCAGGCCTTTATTGGAAGGAGGCCAGAATTAGAGACAGGCCTTTATTTCTATTTGAGCAAAACGGACTACCAGTAGAATGAATAAAAACGAGATTTTGTGTCTATTTGAACCTATAAAATACTAGGTTAATTTATTGAAAACGTACAGTTACCATATCACATTATGGTATGCATACAGAACATTAACAACAAATAAATATAATATAAATTATATTTTTTTGTGAAAAGCAATGATTCATTTTGAAAAAGTATTTGTTCCAGCTTAGCTCCACAACAGCGCGCATCTGTGCATTCATTCATTCATTCATTCATTCATTCATTCATTCATTCATTCATTCACACACACACACAGAAATGCGATTCATATTTAAAAAGTATTTTTTGCATGTAACTGTAACAACAATGACTTTATGTTAGGGAATTAATTAGCTCAAATCAGCGGTAATATTCATCAATGTGAATATGCATATGTTGCTTCCATAAATTAAGTTATTCAAAAATAGGGAATAGGTCAAAGCCTCGGCTTGTATCAGCAATTACACAATTACTTGTAATAATCACTGATAGAGACGGGTAGAATTTATTTAATTGGGGGAAATTTTAGGTAGAAGTTGAAGAATGTTCATTTATCATGCAGACGGGCCGTCCGGCGGACCGAATGTATAAGTTATGAACAGAAATCGGGCGTCTTTAACACTGATAGATAACACTTTCTTGTGGCCACAAAGAAGATAATTATCTTCGTGTTTTAGACAATTTTAGATTTCTTTTAATAGTAAAAACAATCGTAGAGCTTATAAGGTCAAATCTGCACTCCTCAGGGACTCAGAATTTGAAACAAAACAGGCAAACTTAATTCAAATGATTTAACAAAGTTTATTTAAACAAGCTAGCGATTACATACATTACTTTAAATCACGCAGGAGTAAATATGCATAAACAAAACAGACAATATAACGATCGTAATACAGAATACAACAAAAATAAAAGGTTGAGAGAGAGGAAGGGAGAGAGATTGGGAGAGAGAGAGAGAGAGAGAGAATCAGTGAGAGGAAACTAATAGTGAAGATAAGAATGATTTTAGGTGTGCGTGTGAGATGTTGAGATGGTAGCGTTTGTAAGGAGAGGTGGGTGTGCCGGCGGCTCCGTGAGCACGTGGTAGTGTGTTTGTCTCGGCACACGTGGGTGAGAGTATGTGTGTGTGTGAATGTGTATGTTGTGTGTGTGAAAGAGAATTTAGAGAGAGAGGTAGAAACAGTTTTAGTCATTCACCACAAAACCCCAACGTTTCTTAGTAATATTTAGACAACTTTAAACAGCATTTCCTTCAGATTGCAAATTTAAAAGATCTACGTTACTCTGTTTGGAAGATCGGCCTTCTGTGTGTGTTCGTCTGTGTTGGATAAAGGCACCTGGATCACGTGGTCACAGCGTTCTGGTTGCTATAGCGACTTGAAGCGAGCGAAGACTCAGCAAAGATTATCTTAGCCTTAAGTTGGTTTCGTGGGTTGGTTTCAGAAGACTATCAACTGAAGTAATAGTAGTTCTAAGAAAAGACTTGGAAATAAAAAGGAAAATAAAAAGGAAAATAAAAGCGAGCGAAGCTTCCTTGAGGGAAGGAGGCGTGTCGTCTTTCTCTCTCTGGCGGACTGCACTGAGAGGAGAGGGGCGCGAAAATTTAAAGGGCTAAACTCACGCCCCCCTCACGTACGTGGGCCAATCGTCTTTAACAACGTATCGGGCCCACCTCCTGACGTTTCGAGGTCTATACGCCCCTTCCCGCGAGGTATTGAAACGATGAATTCGTCCATAACTTTAATAACACTGGTATTAATAAACAATGCATTCTCGGATATTCTGTGTTAAAGATTCAACATCGTTGGGGTTTGTGGAACACGGCAATACCGCGAATGACAGTTCTATGATCTAAAATCAAGAAGACACATAATTTCTTGTGATTTTGGGCACAACAGATTGATTACAGGCCAATAAACTACATAGGCATAATATTTGGGACAGGGGATCATACACACATCAAGAAAATACATTTAAAATATTTTACACAAGGATTTTGGTCACACGTGGTAGGATCTGCGTGTGTTTCTGTGTGTGTGTGTGTGAATGCGTCTTGAAAGTTCACAACCGCACGCTGAACTTTTGTCCCCGGTGCTGCGGGTGAGGGTTATGTGTGTGCGTTCGTTGGACTCCTTGAATTGATGTACTCAGCAGAGACCACATGTTTTGGCATCTGGTCTTACAACACTGTTTTATTGTTGTGAAGAGTTAATTAGTGTCTACATGTAAATCAGTGTCCGAGAGACTCCCTGGGGGGGGGGGTGCTTTCGGGATCGCTCTCATTGGTCAGCGTTAGGCTCTCCAGGCCATAAACAGACGGTCTTTGTTGATTTAGAAGTAAGAGATCTGTGTTTTCAGAGAGGCAATCAGTGATTTACACCATTTTTCGGCGCCATTTGGTCTGCACGTCTTGCGCAGAGCAATCTCAAGACAACAGAGGTGTCGTAAATGAGATTGCTTGGAATGTCAGAATAGCTTTAGTCAGAGCGAGATAGGGGTTTTTGGTAGATTTAGACTGCATTAATTAATTTAATTTAATCACCATGCAAACTGGTGATCTGCTCTCCGTTACATAACTTACAGACAGGGCCGGCGCGTCCATATAGGCGAACTAGGCAATTGCCTAGAGCGGCACTTTTGTAAGGGCGGCAAAATGTGTGCCAATCGGGAATGAACAATTCACAAAATAGGCTATATGATTTGCTGAGCTGCCGCTGCGCCGCCCTGCGCCGCCCCGCGCCGCCCCGCGCAGCCCCGCCCCCTGCTCTCACGAGTCATGACTCATGACTGAGTGATGGGAAGTTCGGATAATTTTACTGACTCTCTTGTTCGATCTCGTTCATAAAAATGAACGAATCTTTATTTGAGTCATTTCGTTAATTTAAGTGGCTTTAAATGTTACACAGCCAAAATCCCCGATCACATCCACCTACGCATAGTATACCTATGTATATATTTGCTTCCTCTTGGCCTAAAGTGTTCCTGCAACGGGAGTGTTCTCTGGCTAGAGCGCAGAACAGCGGAGTTTGTATGGACAGAAGTGCATGCCTGAGCTTGTGTTTTGGGTTAAGCTGCGTTGCTTTGACATTGTGGAAAATATAACAATAGAAACAAAATATAGGCAATTAGCATTTTTACCCATTATTATCAATCTAAATTAATCTCGATTTTAATTTTACTTAATTTCGTTTTTCTTTATGTAAATTTCGTTTTTCTTTATTTAAATTTCGTTTTACTTTATTTAAATTTAGTTTTTTCTTTATTTAAATTTTAAATTTAGTTTTTTCTTTATTTAAATGTTTTTTTCTTTATTTAAATTTCGTTTTTTCTTTATTTAAATTTTACATTTAGTTTTTTTCTTTATTGAAATTTTGTTTTTCTTTATTGAAATTTTGTTTTTCTTCATTTAAATCTACCCTTTACTGTGTCAGTAATTTGTTAGTCAGAAAAATATAGACTACCTTAAAGTATTGCTTAATTTAACAGACATGTGTGTGTGCGTTTTATATTGCTAGTGCAGCGTGGATAGGGGCGTCACCACTTTTGAATAAGAAACAATATCAAGACTATAAAACTCCTCAAAAAACGCGCACACTCTCAAACCTGACTCCACATGACATTTTTGACTTTATTGATTCTGCTTTTATTCCGGAGTCCCTTTTATTTTATTGCTCCGGAGTCGCATATCAGTCACAAAATGCGCCACGAGGAAGAAAAAAACATATATAGCCTAAGTCGCACTGGACTAAGTCGCTTTTTTTTTTTGAAATGTATTTCTCTAAAGCGGCACTAAAAGAAGGTTTTAAAACTTTCACAGAGACCTCAAACTGAAAGCACAAAGCCTGTCTTTAAATTTAATTTCGTTTTGTATTAATTGTATCTTAATTTGAATCGATGTTTCATCAACCAATTGTCTGGATTCAATAAATAAGAAGAATATATAAGCTATTAGAAAATAGATAATCAGGACACGGAGGCGCTGGCGAACCTGGAGCTCGTCTCATAAATGAACCGAAACTCACCGTGGGCCTATAAGGTAGCCTATTGCCTCACAGACCTGAGACATATAGATAGCTTGAAATGTCTACTTTTAAGCAGAACAATTCAAAACGAAAGAAAACAGACTGCGCTGCTTATGTAATTCGTATGAAATGTGCATTTCTCTCTGGCGCTGCGAAGATCGCGAGTCGTCAACTTCATCTGTCTAGCCGACACTGACATAAAAAATAACTGTTTTATTAGTAAACAATTAAAATGTCTCCTGCTATATTTTACATATTTGCCTGTTCCTTACAAAACACTGACAGTGGGGTTTTTGACGGGTTTTTTTTCGTTTTTTTTGAGCAGCTGCGGACAAATTCTTTCGACACACACACACACACACACACACAATATTACGTAACACTCTGCGCTTATGTTTTAAAAAGATAATTTAACATATAAATAAAAAAAATTAAATAGCCCACTTAAAGTGTTTATTACAAATAAATGACTAAATGCTAAAAATTAATACATTTTAATGAACAAACATATGCGTTGCATTTACAATTCTGTGAAAACAGGGGGTGCTGCAGCACCCCCACTTCCCGCGGCCCTGTTCGGACCAGCCCTAGGGGCGGCACAAATGTTTTTCGCCTAGAGCGGCAGAAGTGCACGCGCCGGCCCTGCTTACAGACACTATTGCGATTAGAACAAAGCAAATATAGAACTGACCTATTTCTCAGCTGGATCCGTTCCTCGAAATAATACTTCCAAGCACTTCTGAGGTACATTTTCCAGGATTATTATTACTTAGATAGATGTGTGTTATCCAGCTGATTGTGGGCGTTCACAGGTTTGCGTGGATCGCCTCAGATTATTTGCGTTTGAATAGCGCGCGCTCTCCGTAATTAAGATCAAAGTCAACAGAGTATTTTGAATCTCTTTTGCACTTAAAAAAAAAAAAAAAGCGAGCCTATAGCGCCAGCGCGATTGTCGATCCCAGGGGGTTAAAAAAATAGATTTTCGCCAAAAATCCTCTTTGGCTCAGCAGCTGCCATAGTAAACAACATTAGCCTACTGGTGACTGAAGTCTCATGTGCGAGTCAAGAGCGAAGTGATTGACATGACCAGGCTACCGTAGCTATGGCTTGGATTCATTAGCAAACATTGCCCCCCTGTGGTATTTGCATGTTACTATCACAAGCATAATGTTGTGGCCTGCCCAGAAAAACGTTGGTTCTAATAATAGCCCCGGCCACTATTAGAGACCGGCCTTTATTTACCTCCGCCGACAGCGAGACCGGCCAATGTTAGAGACCCGGCCGCTAATGGAATACAGGCCAATATTAGAGGATTTACGGTAAGTAGCCTACAAATAAGAGTGTATATGGACAATATCTCTTTTGTTTATGTCTCTAAAATAACTGTCAATGTTCAATTATGTCAATGATATTCATTCACGTTTGAGCTTCAACAAGAACCAATGAGGTTCATTCTCGTGTTACGCAGCACGTTTGAGCTTCAGCAAGAACCAATGAGGTTCATTCTCGTGTTACGCAGCATGTTTGAGCTTCAGCAAGAACCAATGAGGTTCATTCTACTGTTACGCAGCACGTTTGAGCTTTCAGCAAGAACCAATGAGGTTAATTCTCGTGTTACGCAGCACGTTTGAGCTTCTGCAAGAACCAATGAGGTTCATTCTCATGTTACGCAGCACGTTTGAGCTTCAGCAAGAACCAATGAGGTTCATTCTCGTGTTACGCAGCACGTTTGAGCTTCAGCAAGAACCAATGAGGTTCATTCTCATGTTATGCAGCACGTTTGAGCTTCAGCAAGAACCAATGAGGTTCATTCTCGTGTTACGCAGCACGTTTGAGCTTCAGCAAGAACCAATGAGGTTCATTCTCATGTTACGCAGCACGTTTGAGCTTCAGCAAGAAACAGGAATGTCTGAAAACAACAGTTGGGATGTTGTCACAATCCCGGTTCAATCCTGGTTTATAAGGACTTTTGTGTTGAAATGTATTCTCAGTCTCATTGGCCCTCCTTTATCAAAAGTGCGTACACCAAATTTCCAGCGTACACCCAAAACCACGGTGACTTTGAGATTTATCAATATGGACGCTGGCGTACGGCACGCTCAAATCCTACGCCAGCTCAGGAGGTGGTGTACATGTACGCACGTTTTGAGTTAGTGCGGAAATGCACAGAAAAACAATTCCTAACACCACAAAACGCACTGACAAACTAAAGATATGATATATTATGACCCACTGTAAAAAACAACTACATAGTAATTATAAACGTCAGTGTTTATTTTTGTGCAACATGAACTTCAATGTTTAATTTGTGTGACTTTACCAAAGCATTTGATTTGTAGGCATATGTATTCCTTCAGTTGCGAGCTTGTGCGCTTTACCTGACGTTTCAGGGTTAGGCCCGGCAGGTGCGCACGGACTGGGGTTCAGTAATGAAAGGCTTTCAATAACCAAAAAATAATTCAGACTGACAAAATAATAAAAATGACATTCTTCTTTTAAATAATAATAATAATAATAATAATACAAATAACAATAATAACGACATTCTTCTTCTAAATGACAATAAGCGTCATTAATAATAAAAATCATAATAATAATTAGAATATTACAAATTGTCATGCAATTAGTAATGTGAATGAATGGTACTCCACATCACATCATCATCACTATTGTACACCCCAATACATGTGACGTGATACGAAATTAAATGCTAATTGTTTCAAAACACGTGCTGTAAAATAATGCATTGTGATAGGTCATTTGCTCATCCAAACAGCTATTTAAACTGGAAATTTACATCGTAATTTGGGTCCATATTTTGTTTTTGTGGGCGCCTTTAATCCCACTCTTTAAACTCCCAAATAAAACAATTTTGTTTCTTTCCACTCCCTGGTGATGGTCTCGATCTCCACGTCGGAGAAGTTTCTCTTCTTTGCCGTCTTCCGTGTGTCCATGGCGTAAAATGAGGGCGTGGGGGAAGCGCAGACTTGAATATATAGGGGCGTGTTATTCTAATGACGATCGTTTTCAGCCGCGGCATTTATCAAGGGCAGGTATTGCGTACACCTGGATTTCAAAGGTACGCACAGCTTCATAAATCAGGCGGTGAGAGGAGTGTAAGCATAATCTTACGCCAACATATACGCCTGTTTCTACGCAAGAATGATAAATGAGGGCAATTGTCTCTGTTTTTCCTTTTTGTGTTTGGTTTCTTTTTCTCTGATTACCTCGTTAGTTCCTATGGTTACCGTCATCAGACACACCTGTAGTTAATCATGCTTGATTTCCTTGTGTATTCAAACCCTTGTGCTTCGGTCATGTTTTGTTAGTTGTCGTTTGCTCTTATGGTGTTCGGTCGTGGGGTGCCTGGATGTCCCGGTTTTGCCCTTTGTGTTCGTGTGGACTATTTGCCTCTTTCCCGGTCTGGATTATCTGTGTTTTTTTTTCTTTTGCTATTAAAGTTATGTGCACACTTGGGTTCTCTCTATGCCTCGTCTCTACAAACCCATTACAGACGCACATTACATATCTCAGCTGTATCACATAGGTTACAGAGGTAGGCCTACTTTAACTCGACAATAGCACACACTCGACAAAATTAATCACTGATGAGGCTTTCATTTGCAGTTCATATTTAATATAACTAATGCATAACATATAATTCATTCTAAAGTGAATATCATGGTAATGCACTAGCAATGACTCAAGTATTACCAAATATTTGGTACAGTATTCTAAAGTTAAAAGCATGATACTCCTATCAAAGACTGAATTCATTGTAAACTTTTGAGTTTTTTTGTAAGGTTTTGGAAAGTTATTCCTTCCGGAGGATTTAGTAACACTTGAGTCATTACTATTGGGTTACCAGGATCTTCACTTTAGAATACTGATCCAAATAATTAGTAGTTCCTTTAGAAAGAGTCATACTATCCAAAGGAATATAATTTAAACTTAGAAAGCAATGCAAGTCACTTTGAATAAAAGCATCTGCCAAATGCATGAATGTAAAAAAGGTTCTTGCACCTTGATATTCGTCTATGAATTATATGTTGTTTAAAAATATGTTTTAAATCCCCCAAAACCTGTAGATGACTGGGAGCACTGGGAGACGAGATAACCGGAGAGCCGGCGATGTTGGCCATCGGCTGGGACGAGGACATGGATGTGACGCCTCCTACAGGCAAACAAACACACTCAGCATTTACCGGTAGAAGCAAACACACTTGCAATGCGTCAAGGATCAGCTGACACTCTGACTCCTTGAAGACCTGCAGATCAATGCCTTTTAGTAACGTTGTGTTCAGAGAACATCTGAATCTTCTGGCAAAATCAAACACCTCAAAAAACATTTTTGTCTGTGCTCAAATCAAACATAGCTTTCAGATCATACACACGAGTCAATATTATAAACACTACAGATCATTCATTAGACACTACATAAAAAAGAAAAATGGAGAGCACAGAATACAAAGCATGCAGTTACAGAAAATAAGTATATTTTAACCTAATAAAAAATTTAAATTACGTAAAAAGTATAGTAATGACAAGTGACAGTAGTAAGGTGAGTAAATTGCTTACTGTATGCACTGCAGGTATAGTGTTGTACTGAATATTGTATTGTATTGAATGTCTGTGTACAGTATTCAGCACTTGTATACTGAAAAGGTACAGTAGTCAAAAAGCCAAAAGGTTAAAAAACTCTAAATGAAAAGCTTGTTACAGTACTCAGAAGAGTTGTCCAACTTCAAAATCAAGGAGATTACAGTAATTCTGCCTCAGCATCACATCTTCATGGTGCGGCCCAACGTCCACATTCACAGGGAATGATGGGAAAACCCTCTAGTGTGCCGGATCCTGCCTTGACAACACTCTACACACCTTGCTCTTCCTTGTCCTCATCCTCTTCCTCCTCTCCCTTATTTTTCCATCCATTGAATCCATTGGTATCAACATTCAGAGTCAATGTTGTCACTCTGAAATGACAGTACAGTTTGTTTGGTCACATCATTAGAAATAAGTGATAACAAATTTGAGTCGTTGTGTGTAAACGATGACAACTGTTTTGTAGTTGTGTTTAACTTTTGCCTGCCTGTATTTTGAAACACAAGTGCATCACAGTGTGAAATGTGTTTTAGTGAGTGAGAATGTGTTTAGAGTTTTGCAAAAAGAGTTCATGAGATTGGCGAATGGTGTCTTAACTGCCTGAACTGAGTGATTTATTAGACAAATTGGTTTAGGCCAGCGGTTCCCAAACTTTTTTTCCTGCGCACTCCCTTCTATGTCCCAACCGGGTTGGCGCACCCCCAATCCCCACTTCAAAACATTTTTTTTAAAAAACTATTTTTCACTTCAAAAAAAAAAAGGGGGACAGCAGTCATTTAAGCCCCTTTCACACAGCGCTTTGAACCCGGGAAATTGCCGGCAAATTGCCAGAGCGCCTTCTGTGTGAACGCAAACTCGACCCGGGATTTATGCCGGGATCGATGCCGGGTCGGGACCTAGTAAGGCCGGTGACACACTGGCTGCGTGGCGTGAGCGTTGCGTTTCTGTTGCGTGTCAGCTGCGTGGCGTGTGCGTGGCGTTTTCCATGTCTTTGCACACCAGAAGCGTGTCTGACGCGGCGCTGCTGCTGCTAGGTGACATATGATAAGCCTCATTGGTGATATATTTGACATATGGGGAGAGAGTTGTGGAAGGCCTATACTTCATGTTAAACATAGCAGCAAAGACAACGTCGGCAGTGTTGACGGCTAACTTAGAATATTTCGTTCTGTATTGACAGGTGCAGTATTTGAAAATCGATAATATTTTTTTAAATTGCATTTATATTTGCATTTATGTCAAACCCTAGACATTCAAACATCAAAATTACATTTATTAATATGTATTCGTGTCAAAATGTCATATAAACATCTTTTCCTATTCAATTTTGCTTGGAAACGCTTCCAAGACGCTTGCGTGTCGCGTGAAAAATAGGCGTCGGTTCTATTTCTAGCATGCACGCGTTTTCACGCAGGCAGTGTGCAAGCTCTAACCTGTTAACATGGGAGCCGAAATAAAAACGGACACGCCACGCAGCTGAGACGCTTACGCCACGCATCCAGTGTGTCACTGGCCTAACATTGCCGTGTTCAGTCCCGGAACGCGCGCTGTGTGAACAAAATCCGTAATAATGCCGTGTCGTAGTGATGACGCTGAAGCCGGGATCGTTCGCCAGCTGTGAAACGGTACGTAAAGCGCAATTTTATGATCGAATCAGAGAAAAAAAAAAATGCACAAGCGTGGTCACATCGATGTCACGTGTCTTTACGGCATTTTTATGGGTTGTGTGTGAACGCACTCTCTGATTCCGGAAAATCACTGGCAGTGTGAATGAACCTCAAAATCAAACGAACCCGGGTCAAATCCCGGGTCACTTTATCAGTGTATTTTCCGGAATCTCTGTGTGAAAGGGGCTTTAGTGAACGCGGCGAGAGCGTGCAAGTGGGTTTTTTCGAAATACACCAGTTCTGCTGTAATTCAGCATTGTATTTGACTCAAGGTAAGTGTATGTTCGATTGTCTGCTTCCTGTAAATTCTCGCTTATCGGGCTTATGCTACTCTGAATAATGCCTGAACTTCGTATTTTGAGCACTTCTTGCGTTGTTTTTTTGCCTCTTCACGATGACTTGCTTAATTTAGTCCCAATTTGTAAGTCGCTTTGGACAAAAGCGTCTGCTAAATGACTATGTAAATGTAAAATAACGCAACAAAGCTTTGTTGTATCGCCATATAAAGACTCATGGACTACGTTTACATGCAGCCAATATCCGGGTTATGGTCGGGTTAGAGTCACTATTTGGGTTTCTGAAACATTCGGAATAACGCGTTTACATGCGTGAGCAGAGAGAGTTACTCCTGTATACATGGAATTTACAATATCCCGATGTAAACGGCGACGCACGGTTAGCGTCTGGACGTACGGACTTCCTTAAGACGCAATATGCGTCATTTCCGATTCTTTTTCCTGTATCCAAAGACAACAACAACAGCAGCAGCACGCGGATAATGAATAGTTCGGGGCAGATAGCGATCGCCTTTGTTTGCGCTTTCCTCCTCGCTCCAAAAGTGTGGTGCTGTGCTGCGTCTCGCCATGTTTACCTCTACTTCTTGTTTACTTCCGGTATACTGCACGCGGGTTTCTGTATGCGCCGTCCCTACTCAAAAGACCAAGATTCCTTGCGAATAGAACATGCGCAGAACACAAATCAATGTCCCTTTTGATGGGGATATGCCGATACGCGTTTACATGACCAAATATTCGGGTTAGAAAGGGGGTACCCCAGGTATAATATCCGGGTTTTTAAAAACCGGGATATGAGCATATCCGGGTTTTTGCCGGTGTTTACATGGCCGTGCGCGACCGGGTTATTGCTAATATCCCGGTTTTGAACGGGTTATTGGCTGCATGTAAACGTAGTGATGTTTAATCATGCGCAAATAACCAGAACACGAATAACAACAACAACAAAGTTTCAATATAATGCAACAAAGCGTGCACAAGCTTCCACTTTTAAGAGGACGAGTGACAGACAGGCTCAGTAACAGAAAGCACTGTTATTTTCACCCGCGTAATTTAGTTTTATTTAAAAACGAAATATTTTGTAACATTAGGCTACACATGTGACATGTTTTAAGGTCACTTTTGATCACTTTAATGCATCCTTACTGAAAATAAAATTCGGACTAACCAACACATTTTTGAACGGCAGTGTACATTTAGTTGGTCATTATTGCAATGTAAACACTATCAGAGTGATCGACAAGGTATATCTTCATTTACCAGTCGAAGACGGAGCATCTTTCTGCTATTATGTTTACTCCGTGCACTGTCAAGGGCTTCATCATATCTGTCGTGGTACCGGTCTTTGCAGCAATTATTCCACATCTTTAGGGTATTGTGTGCAGCCGCGGCGCTACCATTGGGCCCGGGTGGGCCTGGGCCCACCCATTTTAGTTCTGGGCCCACCCATTTTCTACTATGGTTTTGTACGTTTCTTCGTTCGGATCTATTTGCGATCCATTCCATTCTAAACAAACAACGCAGTTTACATGCTTCGTCCTTGTTTCATTATTCATTAAGATAATAATTAATAAATACACGCATAATTATCAGTGAACTTGATAAATGTTGCAGATATGTTTTGCTATGCACAAACAAATGACTTTCAACTTATGTGTGCAAAATTCAGAATAAAATGAATGCAGCAATTTGTACAAATAGAGAGTCTGTAGGTCTACTATACGTGTTGTAGCCATTAAATAAGCTCATTTAGTTTCATATTTGTTCAAATATTATAATGTTATTTTTTCATCTATGTTGATTATGAAAAGTGAACCGCACGAGTAAGATAGGATGCGCAATATATCGAGAGACATGGCGTGGGTCAGACATGATTTTGACCACTTAATTAAGTTTTGTTTTGTAGAAAGACTTTTTTTAAGTGAATTTAGTTTTGTATAAATTGTATCTTAATTTTAATTAAAAAAATTATCAACCAATTGCCTGGAACCAAGAAGCAAATATAGCAGACGATATAGGCCTAATCATGGCGTCCGCTTGTGAACTGGAGCGCATCTCATTATATTCTCATCCTAACTTAACGAAACTCAGCGTAGGCCTCACAGACATGAAATATATCTTAAGAAAGCTTGAAATGTCTTTTTAACAATTTAAAACGAAAAGAAATGCTACATAATCAGAGATGTAATCCATGATGTGCATTTCTCTCTATAGGCGCGTTCACTACGGAGATATGGCGATCGTCAACTTCATCTTTACAGCTTACTGGCAGTGCGAGTTCCACTGCTAAGACAAATATTCCCTTCAGTTAGTTTTATTTCTCAGGATTGTCAGTGCGTGTCCCACTACAATCCCCGTGAAAACTATAACTGTTAAGCTTATCTGTTTGTGTCTGTAAAATGAATCCTCGTGTAACACTGTGCGTCCAAGTGTAACAGTTAAATTGAATAGTCATTTAAAGTCGTGTTCAAGTAAAGCTTGACATTGGAAACCTAACCAACAGTTAAAAACCCTGTTGTTTTAGTGTGCTCAGATAACATTGCACAGAGACGATCCGCCGAGATCGCTATTGTTCCATCTATTACAGCGCAGAGCTGTCCTTTAAAGTTAATCACTCTTAAACAACCGAGTTAAGCCCCACGTCGTAAAAACAGCTACGAGTGGTGTCTGTCCTTTATTTGTAGTTTTGAAATGCGCCGACATTTCACGTAATATGATCGACTGTACGTGCAATATTCTTTAAACAGTGTTGAAATGTGCCGACATTTCATGTAACACGCATAACTGTTTACAGAACTGCAATTCACAACTTCGCCCACTAGCGTTTGTTTTGTCGCCATAGTTACAATCCAGACACGGAAGTCTTAACCAACGCTTCCGGGGGAACTCTGACCCCTCGCATGATCGGGGCCACAGTGTAAACAAACTGAAACAAACCCTTGTGGCTAAGCTAAGCTAAAGCTAAGCTAGGTAGTTGTTTACATTGAGGCCTAACTTATATGCTAAAGCCTTAAGCATTATTTACGGTTATCATTGTCATTAACATCAGTGGTTAAATACAGTGTCTGTTTGAACAACGTTAAAGTGATTTAACCATTTAAACACCTTGATTTTTACACCTGTTGGTCTTTTCTTCTTCCTATTTTTCCTGTCTCATATTATACTTTACCCATATTTTTCTGTGAAAAGGACATTTTGGTTCACAATTATTAATTTCATTTACCTGCATTTTACTTGGGAAAAGAAAATACTGGTTTATGATTATTAATTGTCAAATTCTAATTTGGTTTAAAAAAGGGAAATACTAAATTAAGATTGAAGTTTTATTATCCTAAACAGGTAATTTCTAATGATTTCTAGATTTATTTTTAATAAATCTAATTTCATCATTTTCATCATTTCTAAATTTCTCTTTTAGATTTAATCACTTCAGGTGAATAAGTCTTAAACTTTGAAAGTTAAGTAAACTTATTCAACCAACATTTCCCTATTACAAATATTGTTAGACTCATACGTGCTCATTTATTGTTTTTGCGTTGTATCCTCCATTTCTCCTTTCTTTTGTTACGGTTATAAACTTAACCATTCTATTTGATTTATTCACTTACCTCTTATTGTTGCTGTGGAGCGACACACCTGAGCCTCAATAGGAGACATTGGTATCTCACTACAAGTTTCAAATAAATCAGAGATAACCCTCTCTTACAAAGTTTTATTTTTGAATGTTTAGTTGTTGGCAACTATCAATTCTATACTCGTAGTTCGACAAAGGCTCCAGAGCCATTTGTGGATCCAATCTCCTTTCCTTACATCTTTCCTGTTCTGTCCTGCTTTATCCCATCTCATTCTTCACATTTGTAGGGAACAAACCTGGAAGAACCATTTAATCGAGTCTAAAGAAAGAGAAAGATAATCTTTCCAAAGAAAACAATCATTAGGTATTTGATTTTTAATCAAACCCTCTCTGTTCTCCATACTCTTCCTGCATCTGTAAACGCAATTTACAATTTGACATCTTATCCAAGACCTATTAACAGTAGCGTACCGTGGGGTTTCAGTCAGGGCCTTCGGTAACGATCTAACCCCCCCCCCCCCCCCCCCCCCCCCCCCCCCCCCCCCCGCCGCCACCGCCGCCACCGCCGCCGCCGCCGCCGCCACCGCCACAACAACAACAACACACACAGATTCATGCAAAATACAATCATGCACTGTATCTGACTGTATGCACTACTGCGTAACATCAACGACGAGACAGTTGATCTTCAACCTCAGCGCACACGCACACCACTGTGCATTATATAACAGCTGAGCTGTCCCGTCCCCACCAATTTTTGAAACATCTCGCGCACGGATGTACCTAATACAAATAAATAAAACATCTCCGGTTAACTAGCAGGACATTCATTTTCGTTTGTTTAATAAGAAGCGTTCTAGCGCTGAAATGTGTTGTTAAAGCTGAGTGCTCGTTGCCGCTGTTATCAGTGGCGCGGATGACGTTACAGTGTTCTCTTGTGGCTCGCGCACAGTTTTTACTCAAATGCGCGCTTCAATAGATCGCCGTTACGGAGACTTTCTATTCGTTGAAATCTTACAAAACAAAATGCACACAAACGCCCTGCTTGATATACAACCACTGATGAATGTATTCGAAAAAAAAAAATAAAAAAAAATATACGAGTGCGGATTAGAACCCAGAACCTCTGGCACGCTTGGCAAAAGTTCTACCACCAGACCATTGCAATACACAAATGTGAGATAAGTATCAATGGATTAGTCACGTGGAAATTCTCGGTACTAACAATATTAGTAGATCTCGAATGACAAATGACCCAATGTACTATTGAAATTGATTTCTGGACATCGTTATTTTTCCCGAAAATTGTTATTGTACACAAACATGTATTGTATCTGCCTACCCAACCCATGTCGATGACATCAGTGCGGGCTAGCCGTCGACACATCGCTGGGCCTCTGGGGCGTTCTGTCATACGCATCACAATTTGATTGGCTGATAAAACACGTCAGTCAAAGTTATGATCAAATGGAAAATGGCAGCTTCAACGGAAGGCTAGCTATACTACTAGTGCTGGTCCACGGAGCTGCGTTTAGATGACATATGGAAAATCCAGCTCAGACTCACAAAAAATAACCATATTCTTTCTGGAAATATAATCGTAACATACTGATAGACAGTAATTGAATTATAGAAAAAAATATATATTTTATTTTGACAGGGCTAGCAGAGAAGGTCCTGCTGGCTCTGACGGCACACCACTGCCTATTAACTGAGACAAGCGTTGAGCAACCGTCGCCTTCAAAGCATCCCAGCTGTAAGCGGTCCAACTGACGGCGTGTGTTGTCAAAACTCAGAAAAGAGGTATCAGCATTATTATTGTATTATTTTACCTTGTAAACATAAACAATAATATTGTTTACCTTGTTGGAAACAGATTCTCACCGATAGGAAGCATTTACGAGAAAAATAATATTTCTCCTACTTAAGAATTTTCTTTCTTGTTTTATTGAAATTGTTTTTAACCTCTCTCTCTTTTCCCTTACTCAGTGAGTGACATAGTCCTCACATCACAAGTTGAAACCAGCTTTCACTGATAGAAAATATTTATAAAAAATATTTCTCCCATTGAAAAAAAAAAATCCTTTCAATTGAGATTTGTTTTAACCTTTTTTTTCTCTCTTTCCCTCACTTAGTTGAGTGACAAAGTTTACACATCACTAGCCTACCTGTCTACACTGAGACCAACACTTAGACATTACAACACTTCACCATTGTTGTACAGTCACTGAAACGACACTTAGCTGTTCAACCACATAGGCTTACACCCCACACAGATCTGTGTCAGTCTCTTCAACCCAGCGTGCCAACATGCCGTGGATGACGAACCCCACTGACGTGGACGCCTGGCTCAGAGGCATTACAGACTGCCTCACACCAAAGACAATTGAACTGTTATTATTTTTAATAATAATCCTAACACTGAGAAGATTCCTGACACATGATTCAAGCCAGAATCAGAACCACAACCAAGTGGAACTAACCAAGATTATCTGTTCCCTAAGCAATGCCTTCACAGCCCAGCTGACACTAAGCGACAAGCACATCACCCACCTTCAGGAGCTGACATGTGCCCAGAGCCGCATAGACAAGCTGGAAGTGAAAGTCCAGGACGACTTCAAGCGTCAGACCACTGAGTTCCTGAGAGAGCTGATGCACACTCAACACTGCACAGACCAGCTCAAAGCGAAAACTCAAGTGCCTGACAAAGTGGAGCAAGAAACAAAGAACCAAGTTGACAAGCTCCAAGAAGCCCTTGCAGTCACTGAACGTGACAAACAAGAATTAAAGACTGTCCAAAAACACCTGGTAAACCAACTCCAGTCTGCTGAACATCAGCTAGAGAAAGCTAAAGCTGACATTAAAAATAAGAACTCTGAAATCAATGCTCTGAAAGACCACCTGGAAAGGTGCAGTGCTGAAATCGACCATCTGACCCGACAGCGAGATGACGGCAACGACGAGCTCTACGCGGTCAGAAATGAACTCCAGCACATTTTCCAACAGGAACCAGAGCCAAGAAGGGAGAGACCTCCCTCAGCATCACCACTGCTGAGCAGAACAGAGTGCTCCATCCAAGAACTGGCATACAGTGAAAGAAGTGAATGGCCACAACCCGAAATATCACCAGCCTTCACCACAGAACTGTTCACTGCCAACAAACAAAGAGAGCTCATCCAGGCAGACTCCAGAGCTGCACAGGGGATGACCTTTAAAGATCTCAACAAGCTGGTTAAGAATATCACTCAGTTCAACCCGAACTCCACGAAGGCCGCTGACATCCAGGCCCACATCCGAGATATCAACTTCCACCTAGAGGTGAGACCACATGTGACTGACAGAGACAGGTTTTACCTCCTCAGATCGACATCCAGTTCAGAGGTACGAAGCTTCCTAGACCGACAACCTGCTCATGTCAAGTCAAACTACCAGCTGCTATGTGAAACACTGATAAAAGAATTCACAGGCCCAGAGTCAGAACACGGTGTGTTAATCGCCTTGGAAACCAAACAAGGTCGACAAGAGACTCCCCAAGCCTACTACCACCGTTTTCGACAAGCCTTCTTTGGTGCACATAACTCACCTGAACAAGAAGAGGATGTGAACTTCAAAACCCTCTTTCTGAGAAACCTGCACCCCGGATTGAGTCATCATCTTAATTTCATGGCCTGTCCAGACACAATGACAATCCAACAGCTACGTGACCTGACACACAAGGCCCACATCAAACAGAAGATGTCCTCAAAGAAAGGTTTGAAAACATCCACAGTTTCAAACTCCTTCAGCCAAGACACAAGCCTTGCACTGGAAGACAACCAGTGGCATGACAACACCACAGTCCTTCGTAAGAAGCACAGAGAACGTGATTCCCATGCTGATGACAGATACCACACCAACCACATGGAAAAGACATGGGACCAGCCACGCTTCTCAAGTAACCCGCCTCGGCACCACTCAGTTAAGCACAGCACTGAGTATGCCCAAGAACAAGACAGTTTACCCTCAAAAGACATGGAGCAACTAATGAGGCGACTGGAAGTGTTCCTTGAAAACAGGCTAAACACGGAAGACCACTGATTCATCCGATACAACTTCATAATGAAGATGACGACCACTCGTTCTACAACAACACAGAACAAAGTGGTCTCTCACAGTCAACCACTGACAAACACCCAGAGGTACCAGGAAACACCATCCTGGCTACCCATCACTCATAAAGAAACCACCAAACGAGCTCCAAACTCAAGAACCATATGTGTGCTACAGCAACAACAGTAAGCACAGAAGGTCAGAAAGTCTGTCACAACCAGAAGGCATCATCGGAGGAATGCGACAATGGAGACCAAGTTTCGCACTACAGCTGCACACACCCATGCCAAACTACCTCCTCTCTGTCTGACAGAGAACTTCCTGCCTTACTGGATTGACCCCCAGCAGATCACAGAAGATCCCTTTTCCAAGGCAAAGAGGCAACAAGCTCATCAAAGCTAAGACTGAAACAGATCTGACCATACATACATGCATACATGCATACATACATACACACATGCATGCTCTACACAACACCCCTAACATACTCACTAACATACAGAAGTTAACCACCTCTACTGTGCAAAACATTCAACAAACATGTTTTCCCCCACAGGTAGAAACTAACTTCAGAAACTAGCTTAACAACTTAGCTACACTTACCATAGGAAACATGGTAACTAACTACCCATCCAACAAGTACACCTGAGAACACATCTCATTACATCATGATCCCTGACACCTTAGCTGTGCAACAGTAGTTACAAGTCATATCCGGAGGAACACTCAACTGCTTTGTTTTGTTTTACCTCTTCCTTCCTTCCTTTCCTTCTTTTATTAGGTAAAATGCCTGTCCGCCCCATAAGGGTCATAGGTCACAATAATAGGATTGACACACCACGCCTAATATTTGTAAGTCACCTCAAAACGAATGTGAGCCAGAGAACTCCCTGCATCATTCGTATCACAAATTGAAAGGTAAATTGGTCTAAACCTAGAACAATTTAGAAGAGAATAAAACAAACAAATCAAATAGTCACAAAATTGATTAATCACCGTCCCAAAACAAATTAGGATAACGGTCCTAAAATTGAACTAAACTTTATTCAACGTGATTAACTATATTGAGAGAGTGAACCTGTTTATGCCTAGGTAATCTAATGCCCTGCACCAGTAAAGTGACCAGTCATGGAGGTGTTGTCTTTTTGTTTGCTGTGTGTGTTTGCTTCCTCTACCCATTTCTCCAGCGTTCACCGATGTCTTCTACTCTACACATCGTTGACCGAAGGGGGGATATGTAGCGACAATGGGTATGAACCAAACACAGACTAATCTTCATCCAGAATATTAATTCAAACTCTCGATGAACCAAGAGGAAGATTTGGTCAGGACTTCGTATCCTCATCCATCTTGTCACAGGATCCAGGCGCCGACCGGTCTGGCTATTTAAAAGAGCCCCCAGCACTAACACATAACTGGTCAAATGCTAGCTTTGTTGCCAAATTACTGATTGGTTAAGAGAAAGACAGAGACCAAGGTCTGACACAAGAGTCCTCACATTCCAGATTCAACTTAGAAAACCGAAAGCCATGAATCATTCACAGTCTCCAGGAAGTCTGCGGACCAACGACTTTTATTGGTCAACTTAGATAGTTTGCAAGACGGATCGATACCAGCAGATGTTGTTTTCCCCCACAACATTCCTGACCCCTTCCCCCTTTAAGACCTCTGAACGAACAAACAGAGTCCGTTCCTCTCTAAACCAGAAAACTGAGATTTTTCCTACAGTATACATAAAACTCATTCAAGAACAATTTTCAATGGACTTACAATCAAACATCATGCAACTACATAACTCTATTTTGTGTCTGCAACTTATATGTGTGTTTAATATGCTTAGATACCATATAACTCATGTAATGTTATAACTTTTAGATGTTTGAATGAAAGTGTGTTGTGTTTCATATCAGTATGATCCTATGCTCTTGATTCAAAAGATGGCTTGATTGAAATCTGTGTAAAATGTTTCGTATTCTTATAATACTGATCATGTCTAAACTGTGGCATCTGTTCTCTCTGTTAGTAAGGAAGCCCCCCAGATAAGATAGTTTACGATCAGAACTGAGAAGAAGGCCACCTCCTAAATTTAGCCAGTGTCTAATTGGCCAGAACTCATCCTGGAGGTTGGACAACTTTGAGTTTAAAATCTTAGACCCAAAAAAACTAGCTCTCTTAACTCTCTCGGCTCTCTCGGCTCTCTAACTCTAGCTCTCTGGGTTCACCCCCAAGAAACGCTCTGCTACCACTCTCAAGAGAGATGGGCAGAAGAAGGATGAAGATCTCAATCAGACGAGTAACCATGTAAACGCAGAGACAAAGAACCCAAATTAAGATCAGAAGAACGGGTTCAACAGCTTTATTCAAGCCATCTTACTACTCTCGTCTAAGTTGTCTTTTCTTTTCTAAGTTTTCCTTTATTTTCCGTTGTGAGTCTCGGTTCTAAGTTAAGTTTTGCGACAAGATTTCGAGCCACGTTTCTCCTGCAAAGCCAGCTTCAAACCAAGACTTTCATTCCGCCAGCACACCACGTGACTGGCCGCCCCAGACATCAGGCACGAGGACACCAGCCAACAAATGGACTGGGAAAACCCTTTTCAGGAATCCCCAAAAGCAAAGACAAGCAAGTAGGCTACCTCCAGACTAAGAGCTGAACTGGTGTATTAATATACAGTTAATAACCTGTCTAAGAAACGATAGAAGGGTTAAATTAATGATTGATGGTTCGTACGTCCAGGTCATGTCTTATAAGTGCATAAACTTGAGATTTCATCATCTCACTCTTAAACTCACTCTTGAAACTTAATCTTTCCTTACTCTTTTTCCTTCTGCAACTCGTATGAATGTGTGTGTGTGTTTGTGTTAGATATTAGTTTTTATGTGTTAGTAGCCTATATAATCAATAAAGTATTGTTCGTATTTTAACAGAGAGATTACTTGGGTTAATCTGCTTATACATCTTATTGTCTTAAACTTCGATCTAAGCTACCGATGCTTTTACCCGTGATTATTTCTTAATTTATTGTTAGCTGGGGATTAATTCTTTCTTGGCCAGGAAGATATTATATTTCCTAGAGTTAATACTTGTTTATGCTTTCTGTTCATTGGATGAACAGATAAAATGATCATACTATTGATTCTGCTACGGTAAATTCTGAAGATAATTAAAAATTATTGAATTATTAATTATTGATCATAATTCGTTATGAATAATAATTAATTAGATTTATACGTGGGCGTATAAACGCTGCATCTTAAAAAAGGGTTCCTCATTCTCCAACTGTCGCTAAGGCCATAGTCCTCCATATATTGCTTTATTATGTCAGTGGAGTGCCAGTTTCTTAAGTTGCCAGAAGTGCTTGAGCGGTCAATTGTGGGATTGATGACTGTATTGAAGTCTCCAGCTATGATGAGGTTGTTTGAATTTGATAGTATGGAGAAAAGATTGTGGAAGAAAGAAGGATCATCATTGTTAGGGCCATAAATGTTTGCCAATGTAAATGTTGTATGATTTAGAGTTACATTAATGATGATGAATCTACCGTCTGGGTCCATGATAGATTGGTTTAATGTGAAATGAATGTCTTTATTTATTAAAATAGAGACACCTCTCTGTTTGCTGTTATATGTTGAAGAGTATATTTTGTCAAATTGTCTAAAATTAAGATGTTGCAATTCTGTATCTGTTAAGTGTGTTTCTTGAAGGAAGCAAACATCAGCCCCCAATTTTGTTAGATGATTAATTACTTTAAAGGTGCCCTAGAAGGTGAAATTGAATTTATCTTGGCATAGTTAAATAACAAGAGTTCAGTACATGGACATGACATACAGTGAGTCTCAAACACCATAGTTTTCTCTTTCTTATTTAAATCTCGTTTTTGAAAAACACCCCTGAAAAACAGGCGAATCTCCACATAACACCAACTGTGACGCAACAGTCGGGATCATTAATATGTACGCCTCTAAAAATTTGCATATGCCAGCCCATGCTCAGTGCCAGGCGAAACTGCGCAGCCGAATCATCAGAAGTTCTGCAGGTGAAGAAACAAGCAGGAGGAGGATCATAGGGAAAATGGCAGATCTATCTATAATCGGATACCGCTACAGTTTAATTCGAAGTTGTTAGTTTGCTCTGCCCATTTCACCACGGACTGTTTTTCTAACCTGGAACAATATCAAGCAGCCAGGCTTCTCTCGGCGTCTCAAACGGACGAAGGGGGCGATTTCAACTAACGTTATATTCCCGCAAGCGGTAAGTAGTGATTTTATTAACGATAATTTACACTGTGTTATCTAGATCCAGCGCGATATTGTTTTTTCCTCGAGAGACATCATGGCTTGCAAACGAGCGAATGAAGCATGGCAGTTGCTCAGTGTTTGGATGTACTGTACAAATGAACACAAAAGTATTTTTTTAGCTCCTTCATCCGTGCCTCTGAAGAACCAGTGGGTTATGTGAATTTCTGATGTGTAATTGTTCAAGTTCAAAGACAGATAATATTTCTCTCAAAGTCGTTCAACACTGTTTATGCATCAGTAAATCGCGTTGCAGTGATAAGATCTTCATTCACGCGATCAACAGGCTGTCGTCTGCTCAATGGTCATCTGCAACCTTTTATGTGATGGGAATAGATCTAAATACTTAAAAAACTTCTCATGATTCGTTAATCCCGATAGCTGTAATAGTAAAAACGTATAAAAGCTGTAATAGTAAAAGTTTTCCAGATAGCTCTACATGTAATGCCAGATATTTCATATGCAAGCATGTCAGCCAATCACAGCAGTGGGCAACAACACTGAAGTCTCACAGCAGACACGCCCCTTCAAACAGAGCGTTCAAATCAATAGATGAAATCAGGCTAGGAAATATGCCTTTTATTTCTAAATTAACCAATTTTGATCTAAAAAACATACTAACATTATAAGGGCACCCCAGGAAACATTATAAAATAATAAAATAATCCATTCTACGGCACCTTTAAGTCTTTTGGTTGGGTTACGGAAGCCGCGCACATTCCATGTTATCAAGTTAAGTGGTTGCATGTGTGTATGTCAGGTATATCAGAGTTGTGGACTAACATGTATATATAGGTTAAGAGCCATATGAAGTGATAAAGAGAAAAAGAGAGTGAGGAAGGGAAGAGAGGGATAAAGGGGTTCGGTTGAGGGAATATGGCGTGAGTGTTTTTTTTTACAGTATTGAGTGGATGTGTGTCATAACATGTTTTCCATCGTTTTTGCTTGGGGTTGAGCTTAGAAGTAGTAGTGGTGTTGAACATAAATACAAAACTAACAAACAGACACTGTACAAAAGGACTTTACACATATAGACAAAGACAAACAGAGAGTCAAGACATAAATACTCAATATACAAAGAAAGGCACATGCCTTATCAGAGATTGAAAGGAGAGAAAGACGGCGATGCTAGAGAAAGAGAGAGAGAGAGAGAGAGAGAGAGAGAGAGAGAGAGAGAGAGAGAGAGAGAGAGAGACAGAGAGAGAGAGAGACAGAGAGAGAGAAAAAGAAAGACTGCTAAACAAGAGAAAAAAAAATTAAGAGAGAAAAAGAAAGAGAGAGAGAGAGAGAGATTACTGGACCAGAAAAGTTACAACAACAACAAAAAAAAAAAAAAAAAAAACGTAGAGAGAGCAAATAAGCAAATAAGGAGAGAGAGTGTGAGCACAGAATTTAGACGCTGGGCTAACAAATTTTGTAAGTATACAGAGGTGTGGGAGAGAATAAAGAAAGAAAAAAAAAAGAAAAAAAAAACCTTAAATATATTTATACATGTAGCATATTTGTATATTTATTCAGAAAAGCCATGGTGTTTTTCCATGGCTTCGGAATAATTGTCCATTTATATACAGTTTATCAACTGCTAATACTGCACGTATGTTCTTTCTTCGGTTTTCTTTTAATATGGGATAGAGAACTTTTCTTCGTTCGTTTATTTCTCGTGGTTATTGATCATTCATTCCAAAATGAGTGTCCTTGAGTAGTTTTCCTTTGCTTTTAACCAGTTCCTTTTGTTGATAGTGTTCAAATTTTGCAATGATGGGACGAGTTTTGTCCTGCTGTTGTTTGCCGAGGCGATGAACTCGATTTAAGGTAATATTTTGAACGACGTCAGCGGGTAATTTGAGTTGAGAGCGCATGAAGTTTTGAATCTGTAACTCTGGATTATCGGATGATGTTTCTGGAATGCCTGAGAAGATGAGGTTATCGCGCATCGAGCGTGGCCTAAATGCAGTAACTTAATATTATTCTGAGAGAGTGTGTTTGACAGTGATTTATGTGCAATCATGTCAGTCACTCTTTTTTTTATAGTGTATGGTCCGTCAGCGCGGCATCGCTCGTCAAGTTCGTAGAGAGCTTTTACAGTCCATTTTAAATTCTTATTTTGGCCGCCTCTCAAATGGGTTAAACCATAGATATATTAACGTTACCTATGAAGTTCAAGTAAATGCGCTGGAAATCCGCACTCATGTAAGGATGTGCATTTATTGTATGGACGGAGAAAGCGCCGACACCTGCAGGATTGAGAGAGAGCAAGCGCAAAATGCGGCATCGGCATCTCGAAGCGGCACTTCCGGCGGCATCTCCAGCTGCCATTCAGTGAGCGGCATCTCCAGCGGCCAAACGCGGGAGCGGCATCTCCAGAGGCCACCAGTGAGCGGCACTTCCGGCGGCATCTCCAGAGGCCACCAGTGAGCGGCATCTCCAGCGGCCAAACGCGGGAGCGGCATCTCCAGCGGCCACCAGTGAGCGGCACTTCCGGCGGCATCTCCAGCGGCCATCAGTCAATTATGATTTTAACATGATAAAAAAAATCAGAGATTGCAAGTATTCTGATTATTTATAATAGTCCAACATAACATGTATGTGGCAGATTTAATACACCAAGGAAAATTATTAAATAGCATATTCCTTATTAATTATAATAGATAAAAGACACATTTATTAAAAACATACGTTGTTCAGTTGTAGGCTACAGTAGGCCTACAACAGATATGTTTTTAATAAATGTGTACTGGGCTACTAATATTGTTAATATTTATCATATTATTATTATTAATAATAATAATAATAATAATAATAGTATATTGATTAGTTGAATCTAGCTCATATAGCCTATGTTTGTAAAGACAATTTAATTTGAAGAATAACAAATGTTAAATAAAATTACACAATTAGGATATATTTTGGTGTGTTTCTAATTAATTAGCTACAGTTCTCTATGTAAAAACCTTTAAAATTAGTAATTATAATTTTTCACATGAATAGCCTAGGCTACATGATGTTCAGTTAGCCTACTTTTTTATGAAAAAATTGGATTTAATAATTTCCTCTGCGCAGAAACATAACTAATTAATCTGAAAGTGGTATCATCACACTTAGGCCTACTTTGGCAGCAGCCACAGCTGGACAAAGTATTGGCTGCTGGAGATGCGGCTGGAGCGACAGCTGGCTGTTGGAGATGTCGCCGCAATTTCAGCTTTGTAGGCCTACAGCTTTTTTGAATTAACCCTCTACTGCACGGTGTTGCCATATGGCAACATACCCTTTCTTTGGACATTTCTTGAAATTTGAAAATAAATATGAGCTCTGATTGGTCTTAAATTCATGGTAGAACCTGGTGGTAAAAAATTATATGATTTGATGACATCACATGACACTACACACCCTTGCACTGTCATTCTTTTCACACACTTTTGATGACTCCAGTAGCTGAAGAAGTGCTCGTGAATATGTGAAGATTTTCCTCAATTTTTCATATTTCTTCAGAATTTAAAAATGACATCAAGCATCTGGGATAAGTTCTAATCTTTTTTCAATCATTGTCACATTGTTTTGATACTACTATTACCTTTTTATTAAATAAAATAGGTATGTTGCCATATGGCAACATTGTGCGGTAATGGAACAATATTTTGCCCATGCTAATGCAGAGTAGCTTTGTATGAATGACAATGTATGGATGCACTGATATAGTTGGATGGTTGTATTCTACTCATATATTTATATATATTTGTATATATTTATAAAGTAAAAGTAAAGTAAAAAAAAAATATATATATATATATATATATATATATATATATATATATATATATATATATACGCTTATTTTGTTTAGAAAATGAAGCCGCCAGTGTTCTATGGCAAGGCTGAGAGGAGGGCTGAAATGTACAGGGTACAAGTGGTTATACCATCTCATGAAAGTGAGGATGAGCTAGGGATCAGTGACGAGGAGTATGAGAGGCAGGCAGAATTAGGCCTAGTAGACTCAGAGGATGAAGAGACAGGTATCTATTCCGGTATGTTCAACATTCAGGTTACATGTCGTCCTTTGCACAGTGTTGAGCTGATGTTGGGAAAGGTGTAAAGTAGATCAAGAATTTGAGGTTTTTGTCATTCCAAAATCTGTATGGTGAACAAAAAATAACCACAGACACAAGTCGCTGTGCAGTCCCCATGCACATGTGCACGCACGCACACACACACACACACACACACACACACACACACACACGCAAAGGCATAAACACATGCATGTTCTATCATCTATGAATTTCATGTCTTTTGGGAGAAAACACATCAGGCTGTTCCATTGTCGCACAATGTTGCCATATGGCAACGCACCCAAAAGTACCCCCCCAAAAATTAAAAAATATAAAAAATATATAAATATGTTCATTTGAGTCTATTTTATATATAAAAAAAAACACTGTAAAAATTTTTTCCATGATTGCATAATAATGCGTGCAGTAGAGGGTTAATATCAGAATTGTGCAGCACATCAGAAACTCATTTCTGTATTAACTGAACTCATTTCTGTATTAACGGAATAATATCATATTTAATGACATTTCAAATTAAAATTTAATAAACAGCATTTTCTGAAACATAAAAGTGATATTGACAGTGACACTTCTTGCTGGACACTTAAAATGTTACATAGCCTGTATCAATAGGCTACTCAGAACAATGCAGCTTTCTCTGATGTATAGGCCTAACGGAGAATCAGAAACTCAAAACTTTATTTACAAAGGATATGCTTACACATGATATAGCTATATGCTACTCTGTGGTAGCTACATAATGTTATTTAGTTAAAATGCAGTTAATCAAATAAAAAATATTGATTGCTGGAGATGCCGCTCACTGATGCCGCTGGAGATGCCGCTCACTGATGGCATCTCCAGCGGGCAGGACTTTCCGGTGCAGCGGCATCTCCAGCAATCAATTTTTTTTTTTTTATTAACTTTATTAATTATTTTATTGTCCAGCTGGCTGCTGCCAAAGTAGGCCTAAGTGTGATGATACCACTTTCAGATTAATTAGTTATGTTTCTGCGCAGAGGAAATTATTAAATCCAATTTTTTAATAAAAAGTAGGCTAACTGAACATCATGTAGCCTAGGCTATTCATGTGAAAAATTATAATTACTAATTTTAAAGGTTTTTACATAGAGAACTGTAGCTAATTAATTAGAAACACACCAAAATATATCCTAATTGTAATTTTATTTAACATTTGTTATTCTTCAAATTAAATCGTCTTTACAAACATAGGTAGGCCTACTATTAATAATAATAATATTATAAATATTAACAATATTAGTAGCCTGGTACTAGTACACATTTATTAAAAACAGAGTTTATTAAAAACAGAGTATGGCTGCGCCATACCGGGCGACGTCACGGTCCTCGGTTTTTTTGGCATCATAAGGGTTTTTGAACCGCTCTTAGTCTGACCCGTCACCTAGGACCTGTTTGCCTTGGGAGACCCTACCAGGGGCATATAGCCCCAGACAACATAGCTCCTAGGGTCATTCGGGTACTCAAACCCCTCCACCACGGTAAGGTGGCAGTTCAAGGAGGGGTAAAATTAATAATAATAAATAATAATAAATATGCTATTTAATAATTTTCCTTGGTGCATTAAATCTGCCACATACATGTTATGTTGGACTATTATAAATAATCAGAATACTTGCAATCTCAGATTTTTTTTTATCATGTTAAAATCATAATTGACTGATGGCCGCTGGAGATGCCGCCGGAAGTGCCGCTCACTGGTGGCCGCTGGAGATGCCGCTCCCGCGTTTGGCCGCTGGAGATGCCGCCGGAAGTGCCGCTCACTGGTGGCCTCTGGAGATGCCGCTCCCGCGTTTGGCCGCTGGAGATGCCGCTCACTGATGGCAGCTGGAGATGCCGCCGGAAGTGCCGCTTCGAGATGCCGATGCCGCATTTTGCGCTAGCCCTTACTGGAAGGATTTCATCTGACGGTACATAAGCATATTATAATCTATCTGTTGCGTGAGAGCAGAACGAGCGAGCCTTTATTGACGTTTTTAAATCTGAAAACTCCAAAAAGCAACGAAATTGTCAGACATCCATTTGTGCATGTTCACAGAGGAAAACAACTTAAATACAGCGCTGGTTGTTCTCTCGAACGATACTCGACGACAACGACGGAAGTGGGCGAAGTAATGGGTGTATTAAATTGTATGAAATAATCCCGAAAAAAAGCACAAACACTTCAGAGATGGCAAGTTCAGCAGCTAAAATTTGCTGAGGTGAAGTGACGGCTAGTAACAACAGCAGACAAACAGCTAGCATTGACATCAGCGGCAATCCACCTGTCACTCTAGTGGACACACCCTTAATTATGCAGAACTTTAAATATTAATCAACTAAACGGATGAGTTATAAAAAATATTTATAACCCCCCCCCCCCCCCCCCTCCCCCCCTCCCCCCCCCCTCCCTCACAGTTGTCATGAAGGGCAAAATTAGCTGTATAGACCAAAGCCACATACAGACACCAGGCTGTAAACACGTTTTTTTCTGCTGTAAAATTTTGCATTTTAACATGGGGGAGATACAGATTTGACTCACTTTTGACACCAGCCTCAAGCAGCCAGTCAACGAATTGCAGTTTAACTCACTTCCGTGTTGGTTTCAAGAGAGAGACGGGGAGGTTGCCGCTTGGTCGAGCTCAATGTTGTATTTGTCGATGTCATAGAGGTCCTCTTTTCCCAGGACTTTGGCAATCCGTACAAGCTGGACAAAGACACAGTACTGGTTAAAGACAGCAGAGGGCAGCAGACACACATCCAACAGATCAAACCAGCTGACAACTGAAGTCAGCATTACACTGGTTCCCTCCCCACACACACACACACACACACACACACACATTTTCCATTGGCTGTTGGATTATTGCAGAAAATTAGCACCGTGACCAACAAAAGTTTATGATTTTTGCATGTTTTATTCATCATGAAAACTTTTGTACATTTTGAAGCCTAAATTCAGAATGGTTTGCATGTAGGCTACGTGATTGTAAACATAAAGCGGACAACACAAGTAGATGTGTTTTCCTGTTCGGTGATGATGTTTAATGTCCCGTAAACCTCTGTAATCCAATTTAGCCACTTTTTAAATCACAAGGGGGAATTAGTGATGTATTTTATTTCATAGAATAAAATGTGAAAATATCTTGAACTTGTGTTCACCAGGAACCTTATTTTAGGCATTTAACCAAAAATCTATTTTAAAAAACCCCATTGACTTCAGAACATAGACCGGAAGTGCTAAAATTCAGGTTTCAGCCTACAAAAAATTATATAGGCTAGTTATAATATTAACCGTACAATTGTATATATAGTTAGGCTATGTCATTTCTATATAATTATATGTAATACCAATATATTTTTAGGGCTGCAACTAATGATTATTTTGATAATCGATTAATCTGTCGATTATACAGACTCAAATTTGTTGTTGATTATTTTCATTATTGATAATGGACGATTTTATAAATTAGTTGTTGCAGCCCTACTATATTTTATATTATTGTAATTCATATACTTATGAGTATGCAAAGTAATCCTCAAAACGAGTTATAGCACTTCATAACAGTATAGGATAAGTAGGCTCTCAGCTGTTGTGGGAAGTCCCCCTCTTTCCCCTATTCTCCTCTGTTTTATTGTTAATTATTATAATAAATCAACATATACCCTGTCTGTGTGTGTCTGTGTGAGCGCATAAAATTGGGAAAATGATGAGAAACCAGAAATGGGGTGGGATAGGCTAGATCCATCAGCAAAGTCCTCAGTCTCAATTTCGGCCAATATACCCTCGGCCACTGATGTCGTGGTCTCAGGCTCACTGGGGCGCTCCTCTTCCGGGGCGAGGGTCCGCGCTGACCTCTTCAGGCACTGGCTGACACGTCACAGCAGGACTTTTTTGAGGCTTTATTTTTCTGCCTCGTATTTAAAAAACATATATGGTAAGAAAAATATCGGATTGCAGGGGCTGAAGTGAAGTAATACCTTGGTCATGACTTAGTGTTAATGAGTCTCATGAGACATGAAAATAATAGATTATTCGCTCAAGACCTTTTCACTACCTATTCTTATTTGGGAATAGATGACTCGCTGAAAATTTTCACTACATATTCCTAAATCAAAATATTCTCCGTCCTTTCACGGCTGACAGACATAGATGGACAGAGCTATAGTGGCCTCATGGCTCACACGGGACGAAGAGGATTAAGTTAAGTTTAAGTGAACTCATTTCTGGGGTTGGCCTACAAAAAACATCTTCCCTGCATCACTCTATTGAGTTAAGGACGAATCAGCTTGAACCATCTAGAGTTTCGTGACATAACTTTGTATATTTGAAAAGATACATTTCAATTGTATCCCCTTGTCCACATGAGCTATTGGTGCTTAAATCCTGATGATTGCAGCTTGCTGCTATATTTTTTATTCAAGTTATCCCTTTAATATTTCTTAATTAAGCAAACACCAACAACACAAGGACAGATCCTTTAAGTGCAACTGATGTTTCTTTGAATGGATGTTTGACTGAACAAAGCTATTTAAAATTACAAATACATGCTCCTTCAATCCTTTCATCTGTTTTATTTTCTTGCATCCAAAGAAGTAGGACCTACAGTAGGAAACAAGACAAGGAAACAAGGATGTACAAATAAGGAACTGAGAAGCACATTTTGACTAGAGGTCCACATGTTTAAAATAAAATGTGAGTGGAGAAAAGCAAATTCTCAACGGTTTAACATGGAGTTGGCCAATCCTTTGCTGCTATAACAGCTTCAACTCTTGAAGGCTTTCCACAAGGTTTAGGAGTGTTTTTATGGGAATTTCTGACCATTCTTCCAGAAGCGCATTTGTGAGGTCAGGCACTGATGTTGGATGAGAAAGCCTGGCTCGCAGTCTCCGCTCTAATCCATCCCAAAGGTGTTCTATGGGGTTGAGGGCAGGCCAGTCAAGTTCCTCCACACGAAACTCGCTCATCCAGCACTGGTGCACAGTCATGCTGGAACAGGAACATCCCCAAATTGTTCCCACAAAGTTCCTTTCACTGGAATTAAAGACAACCCCTGAAAAACACCATGATCCCCCTCCACCAAACTTTACACTTGGCACTCCAGAGAACACGTCTCCACTGCTCTAGAGTCCAGTGACGTTGTGCTTTCTCACCACTGCATTCTCAACGTGTTCTTTAATCTGTTTCCCTCACAGAAAATCCTGCTGTTCAGAGCGTGAGAGAAGTTACTCGCTTACTTGTGGTATTAAGGGGGACATTCACAGTCGTTTCAAGTCTTCACAGCTTGCACAAGTGGCAAGCAAATCACTCTACTGATGTCAGCTGAGATGCTGTAGTAATTTTGCATGTAGTCTTTCAGAACACAGAAAGAGTTTTTAAAAAAAGATATTTTGATATCATTCATTTTGCTTTTTACAATATCTTATTGCAAAAAGTTTATTTCCATAAAGCTAACAGAACATAACTTGTGGTCACACACAAAATTATATTTCAATAAGCAAATGAGTAATTTTTTACTGTCCTTGTCTTATGCAAACACTGATATCAGTGACTGAATGTAAATGCAAATTAATCACTTTATGCGCTAACTTTAAACGCTGAAACTTTATGTTGAGCAGACATATTGTGTGCCAGGATAGAGACACAAAAACAAACCTAAAGTGCTCAAAGTCATATTTTGTCAAAACTCATCGAAGTATAAATAGTTTGACCTCTTACAAGTATTAACATGTTTGATGAGTTTATTGATATGTAAAGAATAAAGTACAGCAAAAAAATTTAAAATAAATAAGAATTGCTAAAACCCATTTCTTGAAACAATCACCCAGTTTCTCAAAACCTTAAACACAAAACAAAAATCTTAAAACTACGTTCAGAGAACATCTGAATCTTCTGGCAAAATCAAACACCTCAAAAAACATTTTTGTCTGTGCTCAAATCAAACATAGCTTTCAGATCATACACACGAGTCAATATTATAAACACTACAGATCATTCATTAGACACTACATAAAAAAAATGGAGAGCACAGAATCCAAAGCATGCAGTTACAGAAAAAAAGTATATTGTAACATAATACAAATTTTAAATTACGTAAAAAGTATAGTAATGACAAGTGACAGTAGTAAGGTGAATAAATTGCTTACTGTATGCACTGCAGGTATAGTGTTGTACTGAATATTGTATTGTATTGTATTGAATGTCTGTGTACAGTATTCAGCACTTGTATACTGAAAAGGTACAGTAGTCAAAAAGCCAAAAGGTTAAAAAACTCTAAATGAAAAGCTTGTTACAGTACTCAGAAGAGTTGTCCAACTTCAAAATCAAGGAGATTACAGTAATTCTGCCTCAGCATCACATCTTCATGGTGCGGCCCAACGTCCACATTCACAGGGAATGATGGGAAAACCCTCTAGTGTGCCGGATCCTGCCTTGACAACACTCTACACACCTTGCTCTTCCTTGTCCTCATCCTCTTCCTCCTCTCCCTTATTTTTCCATCCATTGTTGGTATCAACATTCAGAGTCAATTTTGTCACTCTGAAATGACTTGTATTATGTACAGTTGCTTTGGTCATATCATTAGAAATAATTGATAAATTTGAGTCGTTGTGTGTAAACGATGACAACTGTTTTGTAGTTGTGTTTACAAAGTCCGGATGATGGATGCTACAGTGTACCTGCTCAAATTTGGCTGTACTCTTTGCCCAGCCTACCTCATTGTTAGATCAAAGTGGCTCGGATCTACTCTTACTCTTACTCCTACTCTTACTCTTACTCTTACTCTTACTCTTACTCTTACTCCTACTCTTACTATTACTATTACTCTTACTCTTACTATTACTCTTACTCTTACTCTTACTATTACTCTTACTCTTACTATTACTCTTACTCTTACTCCTACTCTTACTATTACTATTACTCTTACTCTTACTATTACTATTACTCTTACTCTTACTATTACTCTTACTATTACTCTTACTCTTACTCTTACTCCTACTCTTACTATTACTATTACTCTTACTCTTACTATTACTATTACTCTTACTCTTACTCTTAATCCTACTCTTACTCTTACTCCTACTCCTACTCTTACTCTTACTCTTACTCCTACTCTTACTCTTACTCTTACTCCTACTCCTACTCTTACTCTTACTCTTACTCCTACTCCTACTCTTACTATTACTCTTACTCTTACTCTTACTCTTACTCTTACTCCTACTCTTACTCTTACTCTTACTCCTACTCTTACTCTTACTCCTACTCTTACTCTTACTCTTACTCCTACTCTTACTCTTACTCCTACTCTTACTCTTACTCTTACTCCTACTCCTACTCTTACTCTTACTATTACTCTTACTCTTACTCTTACTCCTACTCTTACTCCTACTCTTACTCTTACTCCTACTCTTACTCTTACTCTTACTCCTACTCTTACTCTTACTCTTACTCCTACTCCTACTCTTACTCTTACTCTTACTCCTACTCCTACTCTTACTATTACTCTTACTCTTACTCTTACTCTTACTCCTACTCTTACTCTTACTCTTACTCTTACTCCTACTCTTACTCTTACTCCTACTCTTACTCTTACTCTTACTCCTACTCTTACTCTTACTCCTACTCTTACTCTTACTCTTACTCCTACTCCTACTCTTACTATTACTCTTACTCTTACTCTTACTCCTACTCTTACTCCTACTCTTACTCTTACTCCTACTCTTACTCTTACTCCTACTCCTACTCTTACTCTTACTCTTACTCTTACTCCTACTCTTACTCTTACTCTTACTCTTACTCTTACTCTTACTCCTACTCCTACTCTTACTCCTACTCCTCTGGCTCTGGCTCTGCCTCTGTTTCCAATGTTTGCATCCATTGCTCCAAAACAGAAGAGCTCACCTGTTGCCCTTTTATGCTAAAGCTCTGGGGCCGTATGTATAAAGCCACTCAGAGTAAAATTTTTGTCTCAAGTCTGTCAAAATTCTAAGAATTACGTCATTTTACTTTTATTCCTAGACTTAAGAATAAGTGTGATTCATAAAGGTTCCTAAGTGTCAAGACTAGGTCTCAGCTCCTAAATTATTTAAGAGAGCTGAAGAGGTCTCTTAACCTAGTTAGGAGTAACAAGATGGCAGCAGAGAGGAGGAGGCCACGCACTTTTCAATGAAAATATGATGTATTGGAGTTACAGTAAATGATGACGGAGTTGATTTTATAGCAACGAAATGAAAGGAAAGTAATAATTACATTGTTGCCGACTGGAAAAAAGCAGCAGTACACCGGTGATGACTTGAGCTCATCATTCCACAGTAAGCAGGGTCTTAATAGCACTATTGTGGCACTGACCACACCAAACACATTAGTGGCTAAAAGTGATGTGCGGCGTTTTTTTTTGTTTTTTTTTATGACCCTACAAGTTTGCTTAAACCATCAAAATATAAGGAAAATAAAACGATATTAACGAAAAAAAAATAAAAAAATAAAAAATTTATCTGACAAAATTATTTCAAGTCAAGTCACTTTTTACAGTACAGATTGTTTCAAAGCAGCTTTACAGTGATAAAAGGAAAATAATGCAACAAAGTTAGTTTGGGCTGTACAGCAGCTCTAGAAGAAATTAGTGTCATTGTGCAGCTTAAGTTAGTTCAATGATGATTCATTTCCATTGTAAAAGATCATTAGTTATCTATTTAGTTCATTATACAGCCGCTCTGAGAAAACAGTGGTGTCATTGTTCAGTTCAGCTCAGTTCAGTTCTCGTGTCAATCCAGGCAGATCAATAATATTGTTGAAAAAAGGGCAAACTACAGCTACAGTTTTTTTTTGTTTTTTGTTTTTTTTTTACTAAAAAGCTCACAGGAGAAGAAAAAAATCATACATTGTCTGCAACATAGTCAGTTATTAATTTTTCATTGTCCTCTCTTGTTCATTTGTTTGACAGCCTTGGCTAAAAATGATGTCTGTACAGTTTGACATGTTTCATTGTGTTATCACAAATAAACAATTGACTCCAAGCACAACTACACAATACGCGTACAAAATCTTTAACACATTTTTAATAATATTTGAATAAAGGGTGAGTCTGTCAATTTTCCTTGGCCTCACTTTTGGCCAATACTATATGGCAGTTCTTTGACTTTCCAATTGATCTTCAAATCTCGCAGTAAAATAAAGCCACTTTATTGAGTATTTCGGGCTTTCCTGAGTTGTTGGATCCATTGATGGAACTCATGTTTGCATAATTGCTCCAACTGTAAATGAGGAGACACGCATCAATAGAAAAGGGTGTCTCCTTTTTTATCCACAGCATAAATACTCATTTGTGATAATTTTGCACAATGCACTGCAAAGCATTTTTTTTTTTATAAATTTAAATATTAAAGCTTCAGTGTCTTAATTAAATTATTTTATTATAATTAGATTAAATGATTGGTGTCATGCTGCAGTGACCTCATCCTTGCAGGCTCACTATTGGCTGATTCAGTGGTTGAGGGCGGCCATTTTGGGTTGACATCATTGTAGTCCTTAGTTTACAACACTTAAGTCCCACTTCAGTCAGCACTTTAGAATCAGTCCTAGACTTTACTGAAAGTTGCTTTTAGCTGCTTTATAAAAGTCTCCTACTCTTAGAAAAGTCCTACTCTTTACTAAGTATTTTCTGACACTTAAGTCAAAGCTTAAGACTATTCTTAAGAGCATTTCTTAGAAGTTTTATACATACGGGCCCTGGGGCCGTATTCACAAAGAATTTTAAGGCTAAAAGTAGCTCCTAACTGGCGAATTTAGGAGCAACTCCTAAAAATAATGGGCGTGTCACTCGTAACTTTAGGACTCCTAATTTTTTTGACTAAGAGTAATTCACGAAGCATTTTAGCCCTAAAAGAAGCACCTAAGCCTGGGACAGTTTAAAAGAAGTCGAGAGGACTCCTAACTCACTAAGACCTATTCACAAACCAGTTTTTGTGGCATTTCACGTTGCGATGTTTTGAAATGCGTATGCGGCTGCTACAGGAGCTTCCAATCGCGAGGGAACAATTTTGCATTGTAGGCATAACTAGGGATGCAATAACGTCACCAACAACAACCAAAACTAGGCTACTCATTGCATGTAAACTAATTGTAACGTTTCATTGTGAATCAAATTAAAAAGTTCTTCTCGTTGCAAACGTAGGCAGAGGCATATAGTGACAGATTAATTCAATAATGTTGCAAAGATATTGCATCAATCCATATGTTTCATTAGGCTACTAGGCTATTTGTTTTGCCTTACTCTTTATTCATTTAGGCTATTTATTCAGTTATTCATCATCTTCCGTCCTTTGCACTACTTGTGTTGCGCACGCATTCTCAGACCTGTCACCTGTCACTCATCATCGTAGGGGAGGTGTTTGGAATCATTCCCGCGTTACAATCATCAGCCAATCAAGGTGGTCACTTCAGTCAAGCTCGTGCATGAGTAATGACGTCATCCATAGCAACGAAGACTCACTCTTAGTTTAGGAGTTGTCATTTTTCTTTACTAAGAGTAGATCTGAAAGGTGTTGTGAATAACTTTTAAGAGAAAACTCCTAGCTAAAATCTTTTAGTGCGATTTAGGAGTACTCCTAGTGGTAAGATAAAATGCTTTGTGAATACGGCCCCTGATTGCTAATTGTAAAACTGTGTGACGGGTGTTTGCCCATGTGATGAGTCAGTGTGCATATTTGAATGGCAGTGTGTTCCTTGTGAAAACAAGAGGTTTTCTGCATGAAAATTGTGCCAAAAGCAGAGAATTGTGTGTATTGTTTTGAAAAAAGTGTGTTTTAGAACTGCAATTTGAGTGTAAAGCAGGAATTGTGCTTGTAGTTTAGCAGAATTGGTTCAGGGGGGGTTGGTGCATGAGTTACATGTTGTGGTCATTGTGTCTCAAGTACCAGTATTTGTGTGTAAACAATTGAGAAAAACTGTATGATCGAGGCGACAGTGAAGCGACTCAAGTTTGGCTGTACTCGTTGCCCAGCCTCCCTCATAGTCATACCATGGACAAAGACATGGGCAACTAGAGTGGCAATGCTTGTTTCTTTGGCCTTGCCCTTCCCCTTTCTCATCCTCTTCCTTCACCTTTTCCTCCACTTCACTGCTCTTCCTCCTCCTCCACCTCCTTTTTTCCTCTTCCTTCACCTCTTCCTCCACTCCCATCTACTCCTCCTCCTCCACTCCAGTATCCTCGACCTCTTCCTTCATGTCTTTCTGGATCCATTTTTCCAAAACCAACTGAACTGACTCTCTGGCCTTTTTATCTATTTATTGAAGGTTCTGATTGGTGTGTGATCAATTTTGACTCTTAGTGTTTCCACTGTGTGCTAACTGAGCTGAAGCTTGTAGCAATACAGATATTTTCTTTTGTACTGCCCCTTTAAGTACTTTCATTTTCTGACACCTCCTCCTAGAACTATAAACTGGCAGGATTGGAGGAGAGGAAAATTAACGGAAATGAGTATATAAGGGCATGATTTAAAGAGTATAGGGCGGTCATGTTCAACTGAAGAGTTTTGTGCGCTACTTTCCCGTTGGAGGCAGTCATTGCGGGTGGATTTCGTGAGAGAAGAGTGTGTTTTCGGGTATCGTGGAGAGGAGGTTGTGCTGCTTGGTTAGCCTCGTGCTAGCGGATGTGTCCTTTGGCCATTTCAAGTTTTAAATCGGACTGGAGTTTTGCACCGTACTCCTAAACCGGTGGCTTGGTGGAGCAGGGACAAAGATAGGAGCAAGACGGGCTGACGCTGCCGATGTTCCCGAGTCACTCTTGACCACCCGTGCTGCCAATTTGGTCAGTGTTGTTATATTCTCAAACCCCAAATTAATTTGTACACACACACACACACACACACACACACACACACACACACACACATACACAGCACTCAGTGCCGCAGATTTAACGAGTGCTAGTTTTTTCTCTTGTTTTTTTTTTTCCCTTTTCTTTCTCTCTATTTTTTGAACTTGAAGATATATTGCTACAGTGATTTAAAGAGTGTTGATTGTTTTTTTTGTTTGTTTATTCTTCTACTATTTTTTTTTTGTAAATTGTGTTGATAAAAGATTGACTTGTTAAGCTTATTAAAGAAAGGTGTATATCATTTCTTATGCAGTTTTGTTTTTTGTATGTAACGGGTGGTTTGTATAGCTATCCGGGACGATAATATAAATCTTTGTGGCAGGTGTATACTTGTCTGGCGCCCGAACATTAATGATTGTTTTTTTTTTTGAGGCTTTGGGACTGAGAGTCGTTGTAACATTGTTGCTGACCATTGAAAAAGATCGACACCGTGGTCTAGCGGTTAGGGCGCCGCGTTACCACGCAGGAGACCCGGGTTCGAATCTCACCTCGGATTTTTTTATTTTTTTTTATTTTTTATTATTGGGCGACCACCGTTACAGAAGTGGCGCCCGAACAGGGACATGAACTAAATATGAACACTTGAAATTTGTGACACTGAACTTTGTAAAATGTGTGAACTGTGAGCAAGTGAACCCCTGAACTTTTGAATGGCTGGTTAATTGATGAATAACTGAACCTTTTAAATGTTGTGTTTTTGAAAAGTGTGACACGTACTTGAATAATCTTTGTCAATTGGTGTTGTCTGCTTTTGAATATGTATTTGGTGGGTTTTCTCCTTTTTTTGGGATGGTGTTTGGGGAAAATGTTCTAAATTAACTATTGAGAAAAAAGCTTTCATTTATTTATTTCCCAACATTTACAATACAGCCAAACATTACCAGACATGGCCACTACCCCTTCCCCATACTCCACTTATGTGGACATTGATGAACCGGATGTACCCAACATTTCCACTCCATATAGTTTCCCCTATCCGGGAACCCAGGTGCGGATGCTCTCCCCTGCTCTAGAAGGCAGCACATCAGTACAACCCCTAACTTGGGCCCCAGAATCTGATAACATGCAGCTTTGTACGTCCTCTGATGTTGCATCTCTTTCCTCAATGGATCAGCATGCCCTGCCCGGCATCCTTCCAACCCCTGGGAGGGAAATTCACCATTTCACTGCTCAGGTACAAGGTAACTGGGACAATCTGAGGGAATTCATGAAAAACCAGGAGAGAACTGTAAATGAGATTACCCAGGTAATGAAGGCCTCCTCTTCCCATCGTGAAAGCCAGATCAACGATCTTTCAGCCAAGGTGGAGACCAACAAGCAACAGGTTCTCACCCTACTGACTGCATCTAAACAACAAGAAGCAGCTGAGACCGATCAATTGGTTAAGGCTGTGAAACTGATGTTCTCTAAAGAAATTCAGAAAATGGAATCAACTATCACTTCTGCAGTTCGGGATCAGGTGGAACGGTTACGGGTGGAGGTACAACAGGATATACAAGCAATCCAACACACACTTCTGGGTGGCCTTGATAATGTAACCACAAATCTTCAGCAATGTGAAACACAAATTGACAAATGTCATATATGTGTAGCCGAGCTGCGAAATGATTTCCAAGTGTACAATAAGAAAACTGTTGAACCCCAAATGAAAGAAACAACAGCTCAAGTTCTGAGTACTACACTCCCAACACCCCAAGCACCAGAGGCTATATCAACCCCTCTATCGACCCCTATTGTAAAAAGTGACCATATTAAATTAACTTTTCCCACTTTTGGGCGGCCTACAGATGATATTGACCCCCTATTGTACTTGACCAAGTGTCAAGATTTTCTGGCCCTACATCCTTTGACAGATGCAGACCTCCTGGCTACCTTCCGCACAGTATTGCATGGCACTGCACGTGACTGGTGGGAAGTAAGTCGTTTTAATATAACCACTTGGAAGGAATTTGAGACCTCGTTCCTCTCTGCTTTCCTGTCCGAGGACTATGAGGATGAGCTGGCTGAACGGGTCCGTACTAGAGTCCAAGGGGAGAAAGAATCAGTTCGAGACTTTGCATTCACTTATCGTGCACTGTGCAAAAGATGGAAGACCACTCTAACAGAAAACGAGATTGTCAAAATGATCCTAAAAAATATCAAGCCTTACCTGGCAAGTCAGCTGCGAAGTCGGGTGAACACTGTCGAAGATTTGGTTAAACTCGGACACCAACTGGAAAAGGATTTCGAAGAACAGCTTCGGTATGAAGGGCGTGTGGGCCTTAAACAACAAGCCAATTCACAAAAACACCAAGTGACCCAACCCAACCGACCTGCTGAGAAACCACCGGTACAGTGTTGGAGATGTAATGGACCACATCCTCCAGGAAATTGCCCACTGTATGTACATCCATCTCATCAGTCTTCTGGTCAACAACAGTTCCCCCGTGGAAAGTATTCTCACCACTCTGCAAAATCAGGGGGACGGCCTTCCAATAACACTGTAGCAGCCTCTGGAACATCCCAGTCACAAGCAGAAATCCAGAGTATCTCAAACACTTCAAGATCAATTGCATCCATGACCATACCACAGCAATTAGTAGTCCCAATCCGCATTGGATTTTGGATGGGGAAAGCCATCATGGATACTGGAGCAAGTTACACGTTAATTCATGAAAATCTTATGAAGCAGCTTGCCATCCAGGACCAATTACAACCATGGTCTTGTGGTCCTCTCTATCTGGCCAATGGCAAAGGTGAGAGTCCTTTAGGATGGATAAACACCACTATTCATCTACATGGTAAAGCTATTACATTACCTGCTGTTGTCCTCCCTTCTCAAGCCCTTGCTTATGCCATCGTCCTGGGTCTGGACTTTATCTTTTTCAGTGGCCTGCAGATTAATGTCAGTGAACACAAATATTCCTTCAAGTCTGACCTTGCTGAAGAATATCCATTTCAACCTGGAAATGCCAGTGAACCCCTTGTTAACTCGCCAACCAAGAAGGAGGAAAAAAGAAGCAACAAAAGCAAACTAAACTTGTCACTGTTAAGTGCTGTTCCTCCTCCCCAACCTTTTTTGACCATGCTACAAACTGACAGTGTGGATGATGCAACACTAATTATGGATGCTGTAAGTAAAGCACATCTACCCTTGGATGAAAAGCAGCAGCTACTTCAGATCCTAGAAAGTAACCCACGAGTATGTACTCACCAAACTGGACGAACGGATGTCCTGAAACATCGCATTTACACCACCTGTCAGGTACCTATCAAGCAGCGGCCCTATCGGTTGTCCCCTGTAAAACAGCAGGCAATGGAGGAACAATTGGAGGTGATGTTGAAAGAAGGAATTGTGGAGCCATCACATTCTGGTTGGGCCTCACCAGTAGTCCTTGTTCCAAAGAAAAATGGAAAATTAAGGTTCTGTGTAGACTACCGTAAAGTCAATGCAACTACAGAAAATGACGCTTACCCCCTTCCAAATATCACAGAGATCCTAGAATCACTCTCTGGGGCATCCATTTTCTCTACCATAGACCTCAACAGCGGGTATTGGCAAGTGTCAATGGACCCTGATAGTAAAGCCAAGACTGCTTTTATCGTGCCTGCAGGTCTATATCACTTCAACGTTATGCCTTTTGGTTTAAAAAATGCACCTGCAACCTTCCAGAGGCTGATGGAGACAGTCCTGGGGGAGCTAAGAAGTCAAATATGTTTTGTTTACATTGATGACATCATCATTTATTCTCCCACCGTGAACCAACATTTCTGTGACCTTCAGACTGTCCTCCACAGGCTGGAAACGGCGGGTTTGACTATTAACTTGAAAAAGTGCAAGTTTTGTCTCTCAGAAATCACTTTTCTGGGTCATGTGGTGAGCACAAAAGGTATCACGGCTGATCCAAGTAAAGTTGAGGCCATTCGCACCTTTCCTGTCCCTTGCAACTTGAAGGAAGTTCAGAGGTTCCTGGGCTTATCTGGATGGTACCACCGGTTTGTGCCCAATTTTTCTAAAATTGCTGAGCCCCTAAATTCAATGAAAAAAAAAGGACAAGGGTTTAAATGGACGACGCTGTGTCAACAAGCATTTGACCAGTTAAAAGCATGCCTCTCGTCGCCCCCCATTCTCGGCCACCCTGATCTTCGAGTCCCATTCATCGTATATACAGATGCCAGCGACACAGGACTGGGTGCTATTCTCACACAGCGGAAAGATCTAGGTAGAGAGGAGGTTATTGCTTACGCCAGCCGAGCCTTAACTGGGGCAGAAATCAACTACACGGCAACAGAAAAAGAGTGTCTGGCAGTCGTGTGGGCCTTGGAAAAGTGGCAACATTATCTCGAACATAAACTTTTCACTGTTGTCACGGACCATTCCGCTCTGCAATGGGTCATGGGATCCACCAAAACCAACAGCCGCCTAATCCGATGGGTCCTGAGACTGCAAAAATTCAACTTCGTCATTGAATACCGTAAAGGGAAATTAAACGTAGCCCCTGATGCTTTGTCCAGGTCTTCCACTACAGCAAGTCCTCCCATCACAGCATGTTGCACCCTTTACAACCAGCAAAAGACAGACCAACACCCAGAGCTTCCAGTGTCAGATGTTGTCCTGTGGGAGGAACAGCATAAAGACTGTGAAATAACAAAGCTATTACAGGCCGTAGCAGAAAAACAAAGTCCACAAATGGACCAATATGAAGTGGTAGAGGATAAGTTGTATCACAAAACTTACCTAGCGAATGAGCAAATACACTATAGGGTGTATGTTCCCAGCAGTCTCAGGCCGACACTCCTACAGCATTATCATTCTCACCCCCTAAGTGGCCATCGAGGAATCTATAAAACCTATAAACGGCTCCAAGAAGTAGCGTTTTGGCCAGGAATGTGGACTAATGTGAAACATCATGTCAGGAGTTGTGTGACATGCCAAACCCTCAGGCATGATAACCAGAAACCTGCAGGGAAACTCCAATCAATTACCACCACCCGTCCAAATGAAATGCTGGGAGTTGATATTATGGGCCCACTACCTCGGAGTACACAGCAAAATGAGTACTTGCTGGTTTTCGTTGATTATTATACCCGATGGGTTGAGTTTTTCCCCATGCGTCACGCCACTGCTCAGAGTGTTGCAACAATTCTAAGAAAAGAAATCTTAACCCGGTGGGGAGTTCCAGACTTCATTCTTTCTGATAGGGGCAGTCAATTCATCTCATCTGTGTTCAGAGAAGTATGTGAAAAATGGAGAGTTACCCACAAGTTAACCACCGCATATCATCCTCAGACTAACATGACTGAACGTGTGAACAGAACTCTTAAAAACATGATTGCGGCATATGTGGATGACAACCACACAAAATGGGATCAGTTCTTATCGGAGTTGCGATTTGCCATGAATTCTGCCATCCAGGAGACCATTGGAGTAACCCCTGCAGAATTACAGCTCGGAAGGAAACTGCATGGACCAATGGATAAAATACTTCACGGTCCAAATCTCACTCCTGACGCTTCCTCTTATGATGTGGTTTGTCACATACAACAACTGCAATCTCAAGCTAGAGAGAGCAGCAGAAAAGCCCAACATCGACAACTCCGGAACTATAACAAAAAAAGACAAGACATCACTTTCAAAATCAAAGACCGGGTATGGCTTCGAAACTTTCCTCAGTCCAGTGCACAACGCAAGTTTAGTGCGAAATTGGCACCTAAATGGAAAGGGCCCTACCGGATTCTGAAAAACCTGGGACCTTTGAATTACCGCATAGCGTTGGAGGCCACTGGAGAAGATGTGCGCACTGCACATGTGTGCAATCTTAAAATGTATTTTCCAACAGCTGAGGAGTTGCAGGACCAGGCGAAGAGGAAACTTCAGAACCTCTTTCAAGAAACCTCAGATGAGGAGGAGTTTTTGGGTTTTTGATTCTTTTCTCTTAACAACCATGGGTTGTTTCAGTCAGGGGGGGAGAGTGTAGCAATACAGATATTTTCTTTTGTACTGCCCCTTTAAGTACTTTCATTTTCTGACACCTCCTCCTAGAACTATAAACTGGCAGGATTGGAGGAGAGGAAAATTAACGGAAATGAGTATATAAGGGCATGATTTAAAGAGTATAGGGCGGTCATGTTCAACTGAAGAGTTTTGTGCGCTACTTTCCCGTTGGAGGCAGTCATTGCGGGTGGATTTCGTGAGAGAAGAGTGTGTTTTCGGGTATCGTGGAGAGGAGGTTGTGCTGCTTGGTTAGCCTCGTGCTAGCGGATGTGTCCTTTGGCCATTTCAAGTTTTAAATCGGACTGGAGTTTTGCACCGTACTCCTAAACCGGTGGCTTGGTGGAGCAGGGACAAAGATAGGAGCAAGACGGGCTGACGCTGCCGATGTTCCCGAGTCACTCTTGACCACCCGTGCTGCCAATTTGGTCAGTGTTGTTATATTCTCAAACCCCAAATTAATTTGTACACACACACACACACACACACACACACACACACACACACACACACACACACATACACAGCACTCAGTGCCGCAGATTTAACGAGTGCTAGTTTTTTCTCTTGTTTTTTTTTTTCCCTTTTCTTTCTCTCTATTTTTTGAACTTGAAGATATATTGCTACAGTGATTTAAAGAGTGTTGATTGTTTTTTTTGTTTGTTTATTCTTCTACTATTTTTTTTTTGTAAATTGTGTTGATAAAAGATTGACTTGTTAAGCTTATTAAAGAAAGGTGTATATCATTTCTTATGCAGTTTTGTTTTTTGTATGTAACGGGTGGTTTGTATAGCTATCCGGGACGATAATATAAATCTTTGTGGCAGGTGTATACTTGTCTGGCGCCCGAACATTAATGATTGTTTTTTTTTTTGAGGCTTTGGGACTGAGAGTCGTTGTAACATTGTTGCTGACCATTGAAAAAGATCGACACCGTGGTCTAGCGGTTAGGACGCCGCGTTACCACGCAGGAGACCCGGGTTCGAATCTCACCTCGGATTTTTTTATTTTTTTTTATTTTTTATTATTGGGCGACCACCGTTACAAGCTGTGCTGACTTTAGTGAACCATATTGAATGCTAGTGCTTTCTAAATGACAACATGGTCTAGGCAATGAGAAATGAAGGGATTTGTGTGTAGAGTTTTGCAGTGACAGTTCAACAAATCTGACTCATGTGTCAAAACAGGGAATAGTGTTTATAGTTTAGGGAAATGGGTGTGCTCTTTGATAAATGGCATTATGGTTTTGAAATTTTAGTTTAAAAGCCTGGTTATAGTGTTTAAGCAATCAAGAGAAACTGTAAGATAGCTCAGTGCAAGTTGCTTCCAGTTAAAACGTACTCGGTTACTAACGTAACCTCGGTTCTCTCTAGAAGAGGGAACGAGTACTGCGTAAGATATCTTACGCTAGGGGAAAATCCTTTTCCGCGAGATATTGAAGCCAAAAATTATCCTTAATTTTGTAATAATGCAAAACGCGTTGCAGCAGCAATGCAGACATAGGCGAGACAGCTCGCGCGCCTATTGGCTGCTCTGCGGCAACTGCAGCAGCCTATCGAGCGAGGCCTGGCGTGACGTCAGACCCAATCAGGGCACTTCGCGCCCGCTGCGTCACGTCCCGCCGAAATGGGCGTGGTCTAGGCCTATAAATATCGCTCGCAGGCAGCTATTATCTGGTTTTTCATCATCGAAGCAACCAGAGCGTGTGCATGCACGGCAAGATACGCAGTACTCGTTCCCTCTTCTAGAGAGAACCGAGGTTACGTTAGTAACCGAGTACGTTCTCTTACGAGAGGTCTCTCGTACTGCGTAAGATATCTTACGCTAGGGGACCCAATGTAAAACGCCGTGCATGCTGAGATCTGACACCAAAGACCCAAGGGCGAAAACCCGGGGTACATATAGTGCACAATCACTCAGGGAACTCACAGGGAGTCCGGGAAGAGGGAGGGGTGCAGCCTCACTTTTCCACATATAGTAGCGTCGATGGGACGCGAATTTCATCATACAGACAGGGCGGGGTACGGCCTGAACTGATGGGGAAAAAGTGGGTCTTACACAGTTTGCCCAGCTTTATACTGTCGAACATTGAGCTGTGCTCAGCAGACACAGCATTCTGAGCTGATCGCATCAGGTCAGATAATACTGGTAAATTTAGACCGACAGCAGCCTGGCCTGCAGGGCGGGAACCTCTAGGTTATAAAACCTTATAAATGTAGACGGGGAGGCCCAGCCTGCCGCCATACAAATATCTTGCAAGGCAATCCCACTTGACCAGGCCCACGAAGAGGCCATGCCTCTCGTGGAGTGCGCTCTGACACCCAATGGGCACTGCATGCCCTTGGAGGCGTATGCCAGCGCTATAGCATCAACTATCCATCTGGATAGGCTCTGTTTCGACGCGGCTAGTCCCTTAGAACGTCCGCTAAACGAAACAAAAAGCTGCTCCGTCTGTCTGAAGACAGACGAGCGAGACACATAAGCTCGTAATGCCCTGACTGGGCAAAGGAGGCTCGCGTCTCTTTCCCCATCAGGGACCGGTAGGGCTGACAGGGAGATAACCTGCGCCCTAAACGGTGTGTTGAGGGATTTTGGAACATAACCGTGCTTAGGTTTGAGTATAACTTTTGAGTCATTGGGCCCAAACTCCATGCACGCCGCGCTCACAGAGAGCGCGTGCAGATCCCCTATGCGCTTCACTGAAGCGAGAGCCAGCAAAAACACCGTCTTGAAAGACAGGTGTTTCAAATCGATTGACTGTAAAGGCTCAAATGGCGCACCTTTCATGGCTTCCAGAACCGTAGAAAGGTCCCATACGGGGACTGAGGGAGGTCTGGGAGGATTCAGTCTCTTAGCTCCTCTAAGGAAGCGGATGACTAAATCGTTCCTTCCTATTGACTGACCAAGCGTTGTTTCTGAGAACGCTGCTATAGCCGCCACATAAACTTTGAGCGTGGAGGGGGCCCTGCCCCCATCCAACAGCTCTTGTAGGAAGGAAAACACCTCCGTCACACCACAGTTTGTGGGTGACACACCACGGGCTGTGCACCAGCCCGAAAACACCGACCATTTCGAAGAATAGAGTCGTCTTGTAGAAGGAGCTCTAGCCTGCGTGATCGTGTTTAATACTCCTTTAGGGAGTCCAACATGTACCCGTTGATGGCCCAGACATGAAGGGACCATAGTTCCGGGTGAGGATGCCCGATCGAGCCGCGGGCCTGTGAGAGGAGATCTCTCCCCATTGGTACTGGCCACGGGGCAGTACTTGCTAACTGCATCACGACTGGGAACCAAGGTTGGTTTTTCCAGAACGGTGCTATCAGCAGTACTGAGCATCCTTCTTCCCTGATCCGTTTCATCACCTGAGGCAGGAGAGAGACGGGGGGAAAAGCATAGAGCGGGCGGCGGGGCCACACATGGGCCAGCGCGCTCCTGCTCTTGGAGAAAAATTCTTGACAGTGAGCGTTTTCTTGAGACGAAAACAGGTCCACTTCCGCTCTGCCAAATTTCTTCCACAGCAGATGGACTGTCTGTGGGTGTAGAGACCACTCGCCTGCCGGAACATTGTTCCTGGACAGTCTGTCCGGTCCTATATTCAAGATCCTTGGCACGTGCGCTGCTCTGAGCGAGCGCAGGTTGCACTGAGCCCATACCAGGAGGCGTTCTGCCAGCCTGTACAGTTTCTCGGATCTGATGCCTCCATGGCGATTTATGTAGGATACCACAGACATGTTGTCCGAACGGACCAAGACGTGGTGACCTTTTATTTGGGGACAAAAACGCGTCAGCGCGTTGTCTACTGCCAGCATTTCGAGGCAGTTTATGTGCAGGAGCTTCTCCCGTTCTGACCACTGGCCGAAGAACGGTCTGCCCTCGAGCAGCGCTCCCCATCCCGAGGTGGACGCGTCCGTGGACACCACTTTCACCCTCGAGGAAGTCCCCAGGCTTACACCTGATTGGTACCAGTCGTTCGCTTTCCAGGGTTTCAGAGCTGTAACGCACTTCTGATTGACCCTGAGGCGAAGCAAACCGGGTGCCCACGCTTCGCGTGGGACTCGCGCTTTCAGCCAAAACTGCAGCGGGCGCATGCGGAGCAGACCCAGCTGGAGCACTGACGATGCTGAGGCCATGAGACCTAGCATCTTCTGAAATCTCTTGAGCGGGACAGACGCGCCGCAGCGAAAAGAGTTCGCTGTGCGTCGAATGTCTACCGCGCGCTGTTGTGATAGTCGCGCTATCATGGATAGTGAGTCCAGTTCTGTGCCCAGGAAAGATATTTTCTGACTGGGTGACAGGGAGCTCTTCGCCCAATTGACACTCAGACCCAAATCCTCGAGGTGATCGAGTAAAATGGTCGTGTGTTCTATGAGCACTGCGCGAGATTGCGCTAGAATCAGCCAATCGTCCAAATAGTTCAGCACTCGCATGCCTCTCATTCTGAGGGGTGCGAGCGCCGCATCCATGCACTTCGTAAATGTACGGGGTGCTAGGGACAAACCGAACGGCAGGACTGTGTACTGATATGCCTGGCCCTCGAAGGCGAATCTCAAATATCGCCTGTGACGTGACGCTATCTGTATTTGAAAATATGCGTCTTTCAGATCTATTGACACAAACCAATCTCCTTGGCGAATCTGTACAAGGATTTGCCTGGTCGTGAGCATCCTGAACTGTCGCTTCACAAGCACTTTGTTCAGTTGCCTTAGATCTAGTATGGGTCTGAGACCCCCGTCTTTTTTCGGTACCAGGAAGTATCTGCTGTATAGCCCTCCTTCGCTCTGAACTTGAGAGAGAGGCTCTATGGCCCCTTTGCTCAATAGTTTCGTCACTTCGGCTCGAAGTAGATGTGCTACTTCAGTTTTTACCGTGGTCTCGACGCGCGCCACATAGCGGCGAGGGCGTCGGCGAAACTGCAGCGAATAGCCTCTTTCTATAATGTTCAGCACCCACTTCGAAACCCCGGGTAGCTTTGCCCATGCGTCTGCATGGATAGCTAGGGGTTGAATACGAAGCGCGCTCCGCTCGCTCAGCGATGGAGAAGCTTCGGTGTGCTGTAACACAAGCGTGGCGCTCGTGACATTTGAGGCATGGGGCGCGCTGATGACAGCGGGCAGATTGCCCGCGCTCGACTCCTCTGCGGTGGTTAACCGCGAGGGGGAGGGCTGGGCGGTTCCCGTGGGAACTGTCATGTCTATGTGTGGATGTGGGCGCGGGACAGCGGGCACATTTATCACACCGAAAGCATCGTTCGCTTGCGTGAAGCGAGTGCACGTTGGTTTCGTTTTTACAGAAACCGTGAGACATGCATAACGTGGTGTTAGTGGGCACATTCACCATGTTTGAAGCGCAATCGGTCTGAGTCGATTCATGTGCGCGAGCCCTGTGTGACGGGCTGTGCTTGTGTGTAGAGATGGGCACTGGGCAGTGGGCATTCTTCTTACACATAAAGCACCATCGGCCGTGGCCGGGACACCAGAAAAATTCACACTTATGGGATTTATCTGGGTAGCCGTAAAAACGGCGTTTGTGTGCAGGCAAGCGGGTGACAGAACCGACTTGTTTACTGCAGGATACACTGGAACAGTCACATTTACTGGAACTGAACGAGCGAGAAGTTGCCATAGAAACAGAGAGCGTCAACATGCTGGCGTTTATTGCAGGCCTGCGTGCATTACAACAGGCTTGTTCACTGCAATATTGACATTTCCAGTCGCCTGAATTCCAGAGGGGAATGGGAAATGTATAGGAAAAAGGAGGTTGGTCCGTCCGCAGCGGGACCAGAAAAACTCCCTTTTTTCCTTACGCCAGTGACGCACGGAACACCATAGAAACGGTGTTTGGGTGCAGGCGAGCGGGTTGTACAACGCGCTCGTTGGCTGCAAAATACACATCTGCAGTCGCCTTTTCAGGGAACTGACAGAGCGAGCATTGACGGCATAATTTTATCTGCCGGTAGACCCGGGGATCGAACTCGGGTCTCTCGCGTGCAAAAACCTGAGAGTCTGCCACTGGGCCACAGGGGGAGACACATTGTAACTCAGTTAGCGCGAGTATTATAAGAGAGCGTCAACGTGCTGGCGTTTGTTTGCAGGCATGCGTGTATTACAACAGGCTTGCTCACTGCAATACTGACATTTCCAGTCGCCCGAACTTCAGAGGGGAATGAGAAATGTACGAGAAAGAGGAAGTCGGTCCGTCCGCGGGGGGACCAGAAAACGCTCTTTTCTCCTTTCGCCAGTGACGCACGGAAACCATAGAAACGGTGTTTGGGTGCAGGCGAGCGGGTTGTGCAACGCGCTCGTTGGCTGCAAAATGCACGTCTGCAGTCGCTTTTCAGGGAACTGACAGAGCGAAGCATTGGCGGCATAATTTTAACTGCCGCTGGACCGGGATTCGAACTCCGGTCTCTCGTGAGAAAAACCAATGATTCCGCCACTGAGCCACAGGGGGGGAACGCAAAGGTTTTCGGATGCACGAGCATATAAGAGCGTCACATGCTTTCTTCGGCGTATGCTTGCAGGCGCGCTTGTATTAAAACAGGCTCGCCTGCTGCAATATTGATATTTCCAGTCGCATGATCAGGGAACTGGGAATATGTATGAGAAATTGAAGGTCAGTCCATCCTCGGAGGAACTAAAAACACACCTTTCTCCTTTCGCCGGTGAGTGACGCATGAATGGGGCGCAGAAGGCAGGGTAGCTTTCTTATAACGTAAAGAAAAACTAACCCCGACCGTCCGCTTCCAGCCTCCCTTGTGAGCGGCGCAGTTTGCGCGGCTTGAACAGAGGGAGAGAGAAAGCTAGCCCCGTGACCGCCCGCTCCTGACATCCTCTGTGAGCGGCGCGGCGTGCGCGGCTCGAACAGAGGGAGAACAGGTATCGTCCCCCAAGCAGGCAAGGCAAGCGGGCGAACCGGCAAGCTTTGCGGGTTGGGGGGGGGGGGGCGGAGGAGCAGTCTCGGAGAAGGATGCCAGGTGAGTCCTCAGAGTCACCATAGGCAGTACCTAACTCGCAGTGAGGGCAGTCGCCGTCAGCGAGTGCGAGAGCTGCGTGATCAGGAAAAGGGGCGTCTTGAAAAAGACGCCCAGCTCTTTTAGTGCAATGGGAGTGTGTGTCGCGGCGGCGAGCACACACACATACATAAACACAGTAGCAGAGAAAGGATATAATGCCGGAAAGCGCAGCAGGAAGGCAAGGAAGGCGGCGCGGCCAGCGACTTCAGTGACTCGTCCCGCTGAAGGTGCTCTCTCTCGACGGCGCGGCTTCTAATCCAGCTCCAGCGATGCGTGTGCTTCGCTTGAAGGATGAAAAATCAGATAATAGCTGCCTGCGAGCGATATTTATAGGCCTAGACCACGCCCATTTCGGCGGGACGTGACGCAGCGGGCGCGAAGTGCCCTGATTGGGTCTGACGTCACGCCAGGCCTCGCTCGATAGGCTGCTGCAGTTGCCGCAGAGCAGCCAATAGGCGCGCGAGCTGTCTCGCCTATGTCTGCATTGCTGCTGCAACGCGTTTTGCATTATTACAAAATTAAGGATAATTTTTGGCTTCAATATCTCGCGGAAAAGGATTTTCCCCTAGCGTAAGATATCTTACGCAGTACGAGAGACCTCTCGTAAGAGAACAGCTCAAACATGCATTTTAGTGTCTGTAAAACCTAGGGATAAACAGTTTGCCCTACTCAATATTTTTGTGGAAATATGTGTTTTTTTCAGTATTCTTTGATCAATTTAAAAAGAACAGCATTTTTTAATATAAATATTTTGTAACATTATAAATGTCTTTACCGTCATTTTTTATTAATTTAATGCATCCTTGCTGAATAAAAGTGTTAATTCTTACTTATACCAAATACAATGATAGTCTGATAAATTATATTTTAAAATGTATTACAATAGAAAACAGTTGTTTAAATTGTAATAATATTTCACAACATTACTGTTTTTAGATCATAAATAAATGCAGTATTGATGAGCAGAAGAGACTTTAAAACATCTTTATTATTCATTTTGACCGGTACCGTGTGTGTGTGTGTGTGTGTGTGTGTGTGTGTGTGTGTGTGTGTGTGTGTGTGTGTGTGTGTGTTTAATGTTTTGATCGTGAGCGCACATTCGCGACGTGACGTCTCAAAGCAATACCGGGTCCATAATGAAAGAATAATTGAAAATATAGGATACCCAGAATAATCGAAGATCTAAATTAAATCATAATCAAGATTTATAATTATTTTCTAATAAGAAACACAATCTAAATTCGATTATCATTTGAAATTGGAGTCAAATTAAGCGTAGAGCTAAAGTAATATTGAAACTAAATTCGAATAAATAAATTGAATACTGACAAGTCATACACGCATCATACCTTCGCCCACACCGTTGGATTCCTTCATTGGGCCAATGGCTGGTCTTTACAGGTGATTGTCGTCTGAACCTTTCTGGATCCACCATCGAATTGATAAGTTTAATTATAGAAAAATGGCTATAAATCTCCACCTCAAACATCCTCACACTCATAGCTTACTAGCCGAGACTCTTCTTTATGTGGACAGATGTGACGTAATGACACAAAGACATGCTCGAATTTCCCACGGAAATCCACCAGTACCACTGGAATTAAAAACATTATTACAGGCTTACCGTTTAGAATCGAGCTACGGCAAGCAGAGAGTGTTGAACACTGGCTGGTTATGTACTTAATTTTTAACCCTAAAAAGTTATGGACTGTAGCTTTAAACAAAACAAATGCTTTTAAATCATGCAAAATGATGCTAGCCTTGGTAGCCTTATTTGACTCTTGAACATGTTACATTAACCACTAGCAGGGTTAATGCAATACATTTGCAATTCAACAAGCTTTTTTTTTTACAAAAACATTTGTCATTATTTTACTTCCATACAACACCCCCCACCCACTTATAATATCAGACTGGATATTGAGTCTCTTAAATTTAACGCATTGAGTGTTTGATTCAATTAAAAAGCGAATTAATTAATTAGGGCAATTAAGCTTATGATGCTTTAGATCCTGGCGTAACTTTGCATTTAGTCTTCCAGAACACCCGAAGAGTTGATATATTCATTACAGAGTTCATTTTACAATAAGATTTCATATACAGTAAAGTAAATGGCCCCTCTTGGCAATAAACATGTGCAATACACAACACTTTATACATTTATTTATTTAACACACCATACTTATTTACAGTTTCTTGCATTTGTAAATACATAGCTGTAGATAACAGTATTATTTTTAAATATTGTTTGTATATTGCTATTTCCTATTTACTTATTCTATTTTTATTATTTTTATTATCTGTGTCTTGTCACTGTCTTTCTGTTTGTGCTGTAGAAGCTTCTGTCATGTGTAAACACACCTGGCAATAAAGCTCTTTCTGATGAAGTATTATGTCCATAAAGCTTACAGAACACAAGTTAAAGTTTAAGATTAGTTTATTTATATAGCACTATTAAAACATCAACAGCTGACCAATGTGCTTTACAACATTACAATACAATATAAAAAAAAAAGGCAAAACAAGTAGAAAAATTAATTCACAAGTGAAAACAAAGACAATTATATCAACAACAGAAAATACAAAGGAAATATATATATATATATATATATTTATTTATTTTTTTGATAAAAATAACCAACTGAAAGCAATTACAATTTAATCATCTAGGGACATTAAAAGCAATAGAAAAATAGAAAAATCTGTAATGTAGATGCAGTAAACTGCCTAATGTGAACTAGTAAATTGTTCCAGAGTTTTAGGACCCTCAACAGCAAAGGCTCGTTCTCCTCTTTGTTTGACTGAACTATATACTAAGAGTTACATTTCCATGAGATAAGAGTGAATTTTTATTGGCCTGGCCTTACACATAGACATCAATGACTGTATGTAAATTAATGAATGTTAATGTAAATGTATCAGTTTCTGTGGTTGATTAAAAAGATCCTGATAGGCTTAACAGTTGAACTTCTGGACACACATTCACAACTTAGGGGATCCACAGATTAAAAAAGGATAGATAAAGGATAAAGGATAGATAGCATGCCTATAAAACAGAGGGTTTCTTTCTGGAAGTTGCACATCCCGAATAACCTTCGTGTTCTTCACATCCTGAATTACCTTCGTGTTCTTCACATCCTGAATAACCTTTGTGTTCTTCACATCCTGAATAACCTTCGTGTTCTTCACATCCTGAATAACCTTCGTGTTCTTCACATCCTGAATAACCTTCGTGTTCTTCACATCCTGAATAACCTTCGTGTTCTTCACATCCTGAATAACCTTCGTGTTCTTCACATCCTGAATAACCTTCGTGTTCTTCACATCCTGAATAACCTTCGTGTTCTTCACATCCTGAATTACTTTCGTGTTCTTCACATCCTCAATAACCTTCGTGTTCTTCACATCCTGAATAACCTTTGTGTTCTTCACATCCTGAATAACCTTCGTGTTCTTCACATCCTGAATAACCTTCGTGTTCTTCACATCCTGAATAACCTTCGTGTTCTTCACATCCTGAATAACCTTCGTGTTCTTCACATCCTGAATAACCTTCGTGTTCTTCACATCCTGAATTACCTTCGTGTTCTTCACATCCTGAATTACCTTCGTGTTCTTCACATCCTGAATAACCTTCGTGTTCTTCACATCCTGAATAACCTTCGTGTTCTTCACATCCTGAATAACCTTCGTGTTCTTCACATCCTGAATTACCTTCGTGTTCTTCACATCCTGAATTACCTTCGTGTTCTTCACATCCTGAATTACTTTCACAGCTGAAGATGCGTCTGTTTGTCGTCTCGATGCTGCTGGTGTTTGGCTTTCCGTTCATCATGACTGATGTTGTAGATTCATTCAAAACATGCAGTCAGTTTTTTTTAAAAGATCAGCCTCCAATGATTCCTGGCATTCTGGAGAAATCAGTCTCAATGAATCAGAATCGGTTCAGAATAATCTGTCAAAAATATAACAACAGTTACAGATTTGCAACTCTCTACGACACAATAAATAAGATCCCGATATTCTCATCTTACAAATATACTAGGCGTACAGAGAAACTACTTAAACGTCCTAAATGGAGGAAAGAGCCACAGGTGAGGTTGCAATTTCCTTTCTTTCTTTTTTTCTTCTTTTTTTGTTGAAAAAATCCACTATTGTCTCTTTTTTCTGTGTCAATTATCTGTTCTGTAGCTTAAAGATTCAGAACAGGCCGTGGACGGAGACTATAAGAAAAACACAAAGAATGTGAATCGTGGACACTTATTTCCATGCAGCCATGCAGCTGATAATGACACTGCCAAATCTACATTCACACTGACCAATGTTGTGCCGCAGTACATAACCTTTAACGGTGGGAGCTGGAGCCGCATGGAGCAAACAATTACAGGGATCATGAATTCTCACTGCCGTGATGAAAAAAAACCTGGGAATATCTCAGCCTATGTGTTGACAGGAGCTGTGCCGAGCACTGAAACACCACCACATATATTGAATAACAGAGTCAACATTCCCTCACACATGTGGACAGTGTTCTGCTGCTATAACAGTAAGAGCAAAAAATATGTGTCTCAAGCTCACTGGGCTGAAAACATAGATGAGGACATAAAGGAAAAGAAATCTATCAGTGTAAAGAAAGACCCTGAAGGAATTACAGGACTTTCTGAAGAGCAAATATAATAAAGTAAGCTCACTGTTTAACGGTGACTGTTTGGATCTTTTAAAAGCAGATGCAAGTCCACCTCTAGAAGCAGAGGCTTGTGATGATGAGCCAGATGTTGAGGAATAATCATAGTGGTCCACCATTAAAATTTACCAGCAGCATTTTGGGCCTGGTTATGTGGCTAGTTTGTCTAAATGTAGAGTTGGTATGAAATAAAAAGAGTATAACAGATTTGTTATTAATTCTGACCCTGTTATTTCTTTGACAACTTCAAAGCCATACAAATAAATGCTTTCAAATCATGCAAACTAATACTTGTGTCTACAGCTTTATTTATGTGTTGAACATGTCACATCAACCGTCTCAGTGTTTTGGGGATAATATAGAAATATAAATATTGGCAATTATTTGCAAAAGACACAGATCCGGTCACAAAGGAACACTAGGGCTTAGGACAATTCTCCAAATGCCACAAGATATATGTTGCAGCGCTTGTAGTGGTGTGAAGGAACTCACACATCCACAGTCTGTGGATTCACAGGTTTATTTTTTACAGTCTATGGTGTGAACATCAGTGTTAAAGACCATCATCTTGGCTGCTAAACTATTTGAGAACAGAGGCTGACTGAACTGCGAGACTTTTTGTGGAACTAAAGTTTGCTTTAAAAAAGCATTTACATTTCTACAACCACTTCAGTTTTATCTGTCAAAAATATAGTTCCAAAGAAAAAGACTCCAAAAATGAAGGTTCAAGATATACGTTTGCAACTCTCTATGACACAACAAATATTATCCCTGTTTTCACAACTTACAAATATACTTGGGAAGAAAAACAATTCAAAATACCAAGAATTTCATAGATGGTTGAGCCTCAGGTGATGATTTTCAAGCTGTACTTGATATTTTATTCTTAGTTTTAATGAAATAGCCTACACTGGTCAGCAGAAATAAACCAGTTTCCCCGGTAACCTCTGTACACCAAACAACAACAGGTCTCGAAATAACCAATAACCCCGGTAACCTCTGTACACAAAACAACAAGTCTCGAAAGATTTCTCCCACTTCACGATAGTTTGCCAACATACAAGCTAGCTAGTAGCAATAGAAGTTAGTAGTCCTAAAATGTATAACGTGCTATGGTACGGTAACATTTTTTTATTGATTTTTTTAACACAACGTTGTGTTTTTCAGTAACCATATTTCTGTTAAAACAACCCAGCATTTTTTAGAGTGTAACTATAAGATTTGTGTGCTATAGCTAAAGGAATACTGTAAATGTAATGTGTGCTACTCTTTTGAGGCCATATTATAGGTTTGTGTGAAAAAACAGAATGGAATTAAATCACTAATAATCTGATAATTTAGCACTTTTAGTCCCTGCAGCTTTTGCCTGTTCTGTCACTTTGTATTTCTCTGTTCTTTTCTCCACAATACTTCCATAATTAAATGTCTTCTATCTGCTTTATTGAAGGCTCTAGTATGATACATTGCTTGTGAAGTTCATAATTTGTAAGTTACTTTAATGATAAAAGAGTGTAATAAATGAATAAATGTTATGATATTTTATTACTGCATCTAGTCTGATATTGGTATGATTGTGTGAGACGTCTGAAGGGATGAAAACAGGGAAAAGTCTTGTAGAAACATAAAGAACAACGCAGCAGTAATATATCTGTCTGTAGTCTTTTTATACCATTATGTTATATTATGTTACACATAAATACTTATTTTGTTTTCTTTTCTTAAAAAGTCGCTGATTGGTTTCATAAAAATCTGCTGAATTGGTTTAAATTATTTCAGTCTTTTTAAAGCCCTAACATTGAGTTCTAGGTTTAACAAAACAAAGCAAAGTTGGTTTGAAAATGCTCATAATTTACTCACCCTGGTGTTGTTCTAATGCAATATATTGTTCTTTCTTTTTCAGACCACAAAATAAGTTGTTTTTTTTTTTTAAATGTTCAGCTCGTGCTCGTCTATTTATATCTATATGGCAGTGAATAATGACCAGCATCAAGCTTTAAAAAAGGATACAAAAGTATCACAGAATGATCCTATGCAACATGTGTCATGTATGAACTTATATACTATACATATACTGAAGTGCAATATTGTCCAATCCAAATGTGACACAATCTGGCTTGAAATATGTTGACATTTATTTTAAAAGGTAATTTAATTTAAGTGCCTCAAAGCTCCTATAGTAGAGTTACTGGAGGAGCATTGGCAATATTTACATTTACATTTATTCATTTAGCTGACGCTTTTATCCAAAGCGACTTACAATTGCTATATATGTCAGAGGTCGCACGCCTCTGGAGCAACTAGGGGTTAAGTGTCTTGCTCAGGGACACATTGGTGTCTCACAGTGGATTCGAACCCGGGTCTCTCACACCAAAGGCATGTGTCTTATCCATTGCACCACTCACACCACACACTCATTCTTGCTGGAACTTATGGGATCCTTTAAACACTTTGTATTCAGTTCAGAGGTTCTGGAGTCACCTTTTCATTACATTAAAAGGTTTCAAAATCTGCTGCAGCAAAATCTAAATGCCAACAATATGAGATTTTATGCTTAATGTTTGGGGTTGTAAATCAATAGTAATCAGCCTCATTCTTCACTTTTGGAGAACACAAACATATAATTATACCTTATTTTTTAGAGGTAGTCGAACATGTAGTTGCCCAATTTGTTTGTCAGACGCATAACTTCATTACTTCCAGTCTGTATTAATAAGGATGACACTGTATGTGGCTTCCTTATTCTGAACAAACTCGAGCAGGACTGAAGTCTCAGCGGACACGTCTTCTGGCAGGCTCATGAAATGGATTCAATCTATGAAAATTCTGATTTCATACTTTCACCAGTTGCTTCGGGTGAAAACTGCTCTCAACACAATGGTAAGGGTGGGATGTTTTCAGTATGCATTTGTTTCTATTTCAATGATAAAAGGTGCCTGGAGGAACCTTTGGGGTTTCTTCACTTTGCCACACCAGCGGAACCGTCTCTGGCACCCTTTAAAAAGGGGTGGTTGTCTGAGGAACCACACAGGTTTCCAGAGGAACTCTTGTATAAGGCACTGTGTGGAACAGTTTTGGGGGCCTCCAGGAACCAAAAATGTTGTTACTATGGTTACTATTGACTTCTATTATAATTAACAAACTGAACCAAATACAAAATAAGAATTGTTTATTACATATTTTAGATCCATTTGAATACATACACTTCCATGCACTTGGGGGAAAAAAGCTAGTAATAGATTAATATCAATGAATACACACAAAAAAATTTGTATAAGGAACTGTTCGTTTTTTATTTAAGGGGCCACCGGAGGAGTTTTGAGATCTGTTGTCAAAAAAGACATGACCCTCCCTTCGCCAGCAATACATTTTTCTATGACCCTCCAAAATGTTTGTGAAAAAAGGCATGACCCTCCCCGATAATTTATTGATTAGCCTACTTCTGTACTGGTTTGCGCTTGGCAAAGATGTTCAGATAGCCATTGTTTTTTTTTTGTTTGTTTTTTTTTTTAAACCATAAACTCTTGCTTTCTCATCTTACTAGGGCTGTAACGATAGACCAAACCTACGATTCGGTTCGTATCACGATTTTTTATTTTAGATTTGAAAAAAAATCATGTTTTCGGTGCTGATGTTTGTGACTCGTTCAACATGTGGGTGGGGCTGCCAATAAAGCATCTAAAAGCTGTCACAAAGAACCAGCAAAAGTAATGATTATTAATATGTCAAATATAGCAAGGAAACATTTTAATTGTTTATTAATAAACAAGTGTTTTCTGTGTCGACTGCAAAGATGAAGTTGACGATGCGTCGCGATCTTCTCAGAACGCGCCAGAGAGAAATGCACATTTCATAAGCAGAAAGCAGTCTGTTTTCCTTCGTTTTGAATTGTTCTGTTTAAAAGTAGACATTTCAAGCTTTCTATATATTTCTCAGGTCTGTGAGGCAAGTAGCATACCTTACGCTGAGTTTCGGTTCATTTATGAGACAAGAGTCCAGTTCACTCGCCCGCGCCTCCGTGATTATCTATTTTCTACTATATTTACTTCTTATTTATTAAATCCAGACGAAACATTGATTAAAATTAAGATACAATTAATAAAAAAACGAAATTCACTTTAAAGAAAGGCTTTGTGTTTTCTGTTTGAGGTCTCTGTGAAATTTTTAAAGTCGCTTTCAGAGCAGTCATGTCCGTAATGGAGAACTGTCACGCCCGTAACATTGTTTTGTTTTTTTTTCACATAAATGCGAACAAGAAAAATAAAATAAAAATAATATTTTATGTTCTGTGGAGGCCGATCTTTATTCATCCGGTGGGTATATATCTTTTGGTTTGCACAGTGTAATTTATAGAAGAATTACTAAAACATATTTTGCCACCTAAAAGTTAAAGATTTTTTTGTGTCACGTCACTTCACATGTGTATTTCCCTCATATTAAATATAAAATTGAATGTGCAGACTGATATTTTTCTAATGTCTTGACTCCTTTATTTTTCTAATGTCTTGACTCCAAAATATTGGTATTAAATGCATTTTCTGAGAATTTATATTTCAAGTTTTGACTGCAAATGTTACGTCTATAACACTGGAATCGCCCAATTTTAACGAATTTATCCTCAACTAGTTTTTGTGGTGTAGGTCTACGTATTTTATTATGTTAACTTAAATAATACTAATAGTAATTTAAAGATGTGGTAGCCCTACATCTTACACATCGTGGAAACAAAATAAGAATGGAACTAAAATATGGTAGTATCGTGCTACAGCGCACATTCTATCAGCAGCAGTTCTGGCGCCTCAGTCGCAATACTAAACTCGACGTTCACATCACATGTTAATGCAGTGGTAGAGTTACACTCACAGGACACTGTGCACTTATTCGCAATCACAAAAGTTACATTTTGAAGTTCCTTGAGTATCCGACAGGATATTTGAGGCTCCTTTAGTTTTTACAGTCTAGTTCCAGTCTTTATTTTGCTTTAGTTCTCCCAGGCCTTAATTGTAGTTTCTCTTTTGATTTTGAATGAGTTGCTATCTAGTCTTTTATTTATTTTTCTCTCTAGTTCCCTGCAAGGTTGCAGTCTTGTTTTTGTTTTTTTGTCTTTAGTTTGCAGCTCCAGTCATTTATTCCTAGAAATGATTTAGTTTGCTTTCCTCTTGTTTGCAAGCTAAAGTCATTTTTTTTATATTTATTTTTCTTTTCTAGTTCCAGTTGTTTCTAGCTTCTTTATTTTGTTTTCTCTAGTCAGTTTTTATTCTTGCTCATTTCACGTTTTTGTCATCTCTTGTGGTCTTGTCTTGTGTGGGTTTCTGCCCTGTCCTGATCCTCCCTGGTCTCTGACTCTCCAGGCCTCCAGATAGTCTGGTGCTATGTCTAGTCTCATCACCTAGTGTCAAGCCTCTGGTATCTCACAACTTTAATTTATTACATAAACTGACCAGTGTGAGTAGTAATTCAGCAGTTGCGGGTAGTTCGGTAGAATGAGATGTCCTCATTCCTTTATATATGCGGGACTCGCGTGTGGCGCTGATATCTTTCTCTCATTAGCAATCGTGACCTGCTTCATACCACAGTCATGTTAAAAACATCAATGTATTCACTCATCCATAAACATTATTTCCCATAAACATTATTAGATCCATCGGCATGACGACAAGTTCCATGATTCCGCTTATTCACTGCTCATCAATCTACGCCTTTGTTATTGTAAGAGGTTAGCGTCCCCTAGCGGTGAAAAAAAATACATATTGTAGCTTTAATGATGTAAGGAACAACAATAGAAGATTAAAACATATGATTTATTGAATTATATGACGATAACTTTGTATTTTCATTTGCTCCCTCTGCTAAAAGTACTGAGAATTGTAGTTGTTTTAGTTATGATTACATTATTAAATGTCACTGGTAAACTGGTAAAACATTTTAAAGCATCAAAGGAATTGTCTCGCCTAATAAAAGCATAATCATAAGCAGTTTGTTCAATAACAGCGATTATGTGAAGAGCTCTTTCAATGGGACAGTTAATAACAATTTGATAATGAAAGTTCAAAACTGAAAGTTGCTGTTTTTAAAGACTTTCATACTCAAATGGGAACTCACATGTGTCAAAATCCAGCTGTCAGTCACTGATTCCAAAAACTGTACATAATAAAAGGTCCAATATGTCATTGCATTCAGAAGCATGGAATATTGTTGACAATAGTAATAGCATGAAATTTCAACAATCGCTGAGAGAGAATTAATTCCCCAACCAATGGGCTTCAACCTTTGTACAACCATATGAAAGAAATAAAGCCAAACTGGTTTGTAATAAGTGAATATGGTAAAATTGTTTTTGGAGTTGTTTAATCATCCTCTGGTGAGATATAGATTTTATATGCAGTTGCTTTCATTTAAGGCCGTGTGGTTGTAAGACAGTTGTAGTTGTGTTTCTCTTCCCTTTTTTCTGTTCATGTTGTTCCTCTTATCTTCAGTGATTCTGTTTGTTAACTGCAGGTGTCATAACTAATGCTCAATCATCACTTTTGTGAATCTTCTGAAACTGCAACGTTGCTGCAGTGTTACTTTTACTCTCTATACTCTCTCTCTCTCTAAAAGTGTTACTTTTACTCTCTATACTCTCTCTCTCTAAAAGTGTTACTTTTACTCTCTATATTCTCTCTCTCTAAAAGTGTTACTTTTACTCTCTAGATTGGGACGATGTGAAAACTGAGCAGTGTATGTTTAACACTGAAAATGTGTACTGTGCCAGTAAACATGTAACCGGGGGGTGCCCTTTTTTCAGGTCAGAGCAACTGCCCCTCAAAATTCCTGTGCACGTTCCTGCTTGACAGCATATACACGGGTTCGTGTGCACGATGTTATTTTTGAAAACGAAGAGGGGTGAAATGTCCGTTTATGAAAATAGCCATCTTTTGCCATCTTAAAGGTATAGCGGAGGATCTTTCCAAATTTTAGATAAGACCCGCCCTCTCCACTTTTTGAAAAGTTTGATTGATTCACCAGAATGATTGACAATTAGGAGGACCAATAGTTTAGACTACCCACCAGGAAGTAAAACATCCTCCGCTATACCTTTAACTTTTGCACCCCTGGCCTGAAGCAACTGTGATGTGTGAACTGGTGTGAAGTTTACCATTTAACTTCCTGTGAGCCGACTACAAGTGTTTCAATTGCTCATGTTAGGCTATTTTAAAGGTTTCTCGTTTTGATTTGGATTCTCTGTAACAGGATTTGAGACTGGAATTGCTGACGACTCCTTTCGGCAGTTCATAATCAAATAATTATTTAGGAGACAATAACTTTTTTTGTCATGAGCTTTGGTCTTTAAAACTTTGCAAACCTTTTACATTCATAAGCTATATACACATGCACTGCATTAAAGGTAATATTCACATTTTTTCTTACGTTTATATCCACATGTTCTATTCCATTTTCTCTTATCTTTTCAGTAACAATGGTCTAAATAAAATCACACTGGCAAACATTCAGACCAGAGTCAACTATGATGAAAAAAACTGATGAATTGACACTTTAAACTCTTCTCAGGAGTCATCTGTAATTTCAAGAATAGTTCCAGACAGCAATGCTGGACTGATTCAAGGAATCAGAAATAAATACAGTTTTTTATTTTATTTTTATCTAACCCCAGGTAACTCCACTGAAGAGAGAGAAAGAGAGGTCACTTCTCCTAAGTGGACTAAAGTTCTTCTGATTGTTCTGGGTTTCTCTCTTGTGTTTGCTCTCGGAGGTCTCTGCGCTCTCTGGGTGATTTGTAAGTATAACTGATACTAGATCTTTGCTCTGTTCAGGGTTGTATTGGCTGAGTTACTGTATGCAATTCTATACTTCACTTAACACATGTAGCATTAACACACAATTTTTTGTAGCTTTTTATTTGTGAAATCATACTTCTCAGCAAAGATGTTTTATAAGGCAAGTGTTGTCAAACAAATCTCCATATTGAATGTGTAAACTGACATTAATTAAGCCTGAAGACTTCATTTACAAACTCCATTCAAACTTGTTTTGTAGATCTTGACATGATGTGGACTTTCATCAAAAACACATTTTCCTCTGCTGCTTTTGTCTTTAATCAGATAATCATAAGCTTGCTGATTTCGAATCACTGAATGAGCTGCACATCATCAACAGCAGAGGTGAGGAAACTGTATTTCATTAATGGTAGAGCACAGACATGTTTCATTAACAGTGTTGAGTGTTTATTGAACTCACCATGTGAGAAACATTATCTGCTTGTTCTCCTGTTGTCTTTTCACCAGCCATGAAGAAAGAGTTTAATTATCTTACAGCCAGATACGACACACTGAGAGAACGGCTGTCCTTGTACGACGGTGAGTGTCAGTTTACATTCAAGCTTAAGCCCCTTTCACACAGCGCTTTGAACCCGGCAAATTGCCAGAGCGCCTTCTGTGTGAACGCAAACTCGACCCGGGATTTATGCCGGGATCGATGCCGAGTCGGGACCTAGTAACATTGCCGTGTTCAGTCCCGGAACGCGCGCTGTGTGAACAAAAGCAGTAATAATGCCGTGTCGTAGTGATGACGCTGAAGCCGGGATCGTTCGCCAGCTGTGAAACGGTATGTAAAGCGCAATTTTATGATCGAATCAGAGAAAAAAATGCACAAGCATGGTTTCTCGAGAGAGAGATCGCAGCTCATAAGCAAACTTAAGACGCTGCTGAGATTACAAGTCACATCGATGTCACGTGTCTTTACGGCATTTTTACGGGTTGTATGTGAACGCACTCTCTGATTCCGGAAAATCACTGGCAGTGTGAATGAACCAAAATCAAACGAACCCGGGTCAAATCCCGGGTCACTTTATCCGTGTATTTTCCGGAATCTCTGTGTGAAAGGGGCTGTGACACAAAGTGTGAATATTTCTGAACATGGAACCAGTTTGATTAACTTTATCTGCTTGTTCTCCTGTTGTCTTTTCACCAGCCATGAAGAAAGAGTTTAATGATCTTACAGCCAGATACGACACACTGAGAGAACGGCTGTCCTTTTACGATGGTGGTGAGTGTCAGTTTACAAGCTTAGTGTGACACAAAGTGTGAATATTTCTGCACAGGAACCAGTTTGATTAACTTGATCTAAATAATGGAAGGTTTAATCACACTTTATTCATCTTTCACAGCTCAGTCTTGTAATATCTCTGTGAATGGCTGGATAGCTTGTCGTGGAAAACTGTATTTATTCAGCTCTGATAAACTGAACTGGAGAAGCAGTCAAGATGTCTGTGTTTCAGAAGGAGCCGATCTGGTGACCATAACCAGCACATCAGAACGGGCAAGTCAGATCAATTAGAAATGAATATGTTTTGATCACACAAATAAAACAAATCTTTAAAAGGGTTTCTATTAACCTATAAATTTACCTTCACATTTACCAAAAACACTTATTTTACACTATCACTCATGTACATTTTCCCCATTAGGATTTCCTGGTCTCTAAAATTAACGAGACACGCTGGATTGGTCTCAATGATCTGGACACTGAAGGACACTGGGTTTGGGTGAATAACCAAACTCTCAATGACACCAGAGTACAGTAAGAACTCTGCATGTGTAATCATGTCTAGGAATGTTAATCAATATACAAATATACAGCTGTTTTCTAAAAATATTATTGCAAGTGTATTATTGCTTGTTTGTCTCTTAAAGGTTCTGGGCGTCGTCACAACCTAATAACCGGAGACAATATGATCCGTCTGGAGAGAATTGCATTGCTCTGGGAGATGTGAATACCAACTTGGACTCTTGGTATGATGCTTCTTGTAGAACACTGAACAAATTTATCTGTGAAAGGGAATATTAATATTCCTCCATCAGTGGTACTGCATGTTATTAAAGAGGTCTAGCATGTAAATGCACAGAAAAATTGATTGTTAGAAAATTTCTTTTTGTGTGTGTGTGTGATTGTGCCTGATTTTGTCCAAAAATATTGTTCATGAAACTGTGCTGCGGTCAGCAGGTGGAAGCCTTGCAGTTCTTCTTGGAATAAAAAGTTTTTCTTGGAATAACCAAGTGCTTAAGTTGCCTACAAATAAGAGTGTATGTGGACAACATCTCTTTTGTTTATGTATCTAAAATAACTGCAAAAAAAGAACAAAAATATTTGAAGTTTAAAGGGTTAGTTCATCCAAAAATTTTATTCTGTCAATGAGATTCATTCACGCTTGAGCTTCAGCAAGAACCAGTGAGGTTCATTCTCATGTTACGCAGCACGTTTGAGCTTCAGCAAGAACCAATGAGGTTCATTCTCGTGTTACGCAGCACGTTTGAGCTTCAGCAAGAACCAATGAGGTTCATTCTTGTGTTACGCAGCACGTTTGAGCTTCTGCAAGAACCAATGAGGTTAATTCTCGTGTTACACAGCACATTTGAGCTTCAGCAAGAACCAATGAGGTTCATTCTCGTGTTACGCAGCACGTTTGAGCTTCAGCAAGAACCAATGAGGTTCATTCTCGTGTTACACAGTACGTTTGAGCTTCAGCAAGAACCAGTGAGGTTCATTCTCGTGTTACGCAGCACATTTGAGCTTCAGCAAGAACCAGTGAGGTTCATTCTCGTGTTACGCAGCACATTTGAGCTTCAGCAAGAACCAATGAGGTTCATTCTCGTGTTACGCAGCACGTTTGAGCTTCAGCAAGAACCAGTGAGGTTCATTCTCGTGTTACGCAGCACGTTTGAGCTTCAGCAAGAACAGAATTTCTGAAGACAATTTAACAACAAGTGGGACGCTGTCACGATCCCGGTTCTGTGTTTTATAAGGACTTTTGTGTTGAAATGTATTCTCAGTTTCCATTGTCTGATTTTCTTTCCTGTGTTTCTGTTTCTCTGATTACCGCGTTAGTTCCTATGGTTACCGTCATCAGACACACCTGTAGTTAATCATGCTTGATTTCCTTGTGTATTCAAACCCTTGTGCTTAGATCATGTTTTGTTAGTTGTCGTTTGCTCTTATGGTGTTCGGTCGTGGGGTGCCTGGATGTCCTGGTTTTGCCCTTTGTGTTCGTGTGGACTATTTGCCTCTTTCCCGGTCTGGATTATCTGTGTTTTTTTTCTTTTGTTATTAAAGTTGTGCACACTTGGGTTCTCTCTCTGCCTCGTCTCTACAAACCCATTACAGACGCACATTACATATCTCAGCTGTATCACAATACTGCCCTACACAGGCAAAAGACCTTAACTCACCAGAGTGTGAAACTGAGAAAAATGACGTTAAAGTTTTTTTTGTTGTCCAGCCAATTGTATGATAGGTAGGACACTGAAAATTTGCCAAGTAGTTGTCATAATGAATATATTTATCTACATAAATTTTTTTTTAGCTCAAACTTGACCTTTGACCCTTATTCGGAAGTTACTGCATTCTGCCTTTGCATTATCTGCAAAACAATAATGGCTCATACAAAGGCAAAGTACCTTAACTTCTAATTTATTGACCATTTTGACTTTTATCACTCTATAAAAACATTTCTATGATAACAATGATAGTCTTAAAATAACATTTAGTGAGTTCTGTTTAGAAGGCTTAATATTACATCAATAGAATATTATAAAATAAAAAATAATGAGAAGGCTACTGTACTGGATCGTTTTAAAACTTTATCGGTGTTCTTAATTTAAGTAAAAAAAACACTAAAGAAGAAGTTAAAGTAACCTTTCACAAATATTTCTTACATTTGAAAGATTTGATTTGACACACACACACAGGCGCCTCTGTTTTCTGACGTGCTCTCTCTGCTTGCCGTTGCGGATTGAGGAACGCGCTGATTAGCCGGTTTCATATGTTGTGTGTGCAAAGATAAGCGCCAGTAAATTTAAAGTATATGCTTAACGGCCCAAAAACCAGGACATTTTCATCACTTTATAAAAAAATAACAAAACAGCCACGACGGCCAGGACAAGACGTGAAACCATGACATGTCCTGGGAAAACAGGACGTTTGGGTCACCCTAATTTTAACTGTTTAACCGGACGTCTGCCTACTAATAGCCTACCCACAGCGACACTTAAATGTCAACCTCCGGACAACTTGCACTTTGATAGATTACGTTAGCCAACCGGCACATGATGGATTTAAACAATGGATTGTCTTCTCGGTGGATGTCGTTTTCCATGGATTTTGAGTTTGACCATGTTAAAAAAAGGTAAGCTGCAATCTAAGTTATATCTGCTGGGTTTGTTTGTTTGCGTGGTAATGTTTTCTCCTCCCCTTACTTATCGTGAGGCGTCCCCAACCCACTCGCGTTGTTTTCAATTACATATAGGCATTAACGTTACACCGTAACTTCAGCGCGGCAAAAATGTAAAGTTGGTAAAACAAAGGCAGAGTGCCTTAACTCCAACTGTAACTTGATTCCAGCATTCTAGAGTGCAGCGGAACAAAGCTAAAAGACCGTAACTGATTCTGCTTTTACTTTCCCTCTGCTTTTGGAAGTTATGACAAAAACAACATCTTATTTTTAGCAGAAAAGAACAAAATTGACTCAAGATATTTTTCCACATGATAAAACTGATGTCCATTGTTCCAAAAATGGCAATAACTCATTTTGACCAAAATTGAAGTTAAGGTCTTTTGCCTTTGCACGGCAGAATAGGTTACACACATAATTTAACTCGACATTATCACACACAATTAAATCACCGATAAGGCTTTCATTTGCTCTGATGCCTGTATGGTTACTATTCATATTTAATATGAATAATGCATGATGTATAATTATTCTAAAGTGAAGATCATGGTAATGCACTAGCAAAGACTCTCCTATTAAAGATGATACTCCGATTAAAGACTGAATTCATTGTAAACTTGAGTTTTTTTGTAAGGTTTTGAATAGTAATTCCTTCTGGTGGATTTAGTAACACTTGAGTCATTACCAGGATCTTCACTTTAGATTACTGATCCAAATAATTAGTAGTTCCTTTAGAAAGAGTCATTACTATCCAAAGGAATATAATGTAAACTTAGAAAGCAATGCAAGTCACTTTGAATAAAAGCATCAGCCCAATGCATGAATGTAAAAATGGTTCTTGCACCTTGATATTTGTCTATGAATTATATGTTGTCGTTTTAAATCCCCAAAAACCTGTAGAATAGATGAACAACAATCTAGTAAAATAACAAACAGAAGCCAAAATAGGGACATATAAAATACATTTTATTATCCATTTTCTGAAGCTACACTGTAGTGGCTTCTATATAGACACCATCATCAGGAAAGACTGCCGGACACCGATGCAACATAACAACTGTCTGCTGTGTGTCCCAGCTTCAATATATAATTATTGTATGGAAAAAAAAAAACAAGGAAAAAAGGAAGAAACCTAGTTTAGTCTCTCTTTAGTTTGTTTACACTCAACATAAAACTGTGGCCCAGGGCAGAGAGAGGGAGTGTGTGTATGTGTTCAGGGCTGCGCACCGGCGGCTGCAGGAACCTGTGTGGCGAGAGCACTGGGAGACGAGATGACCGGAGAGCCGGCGATGTTGGCCATTGGCTGGGACGAGGACATGGATGTGACGCCTCCTACAGGCAAACAAACACACTCAGCATTTAGAAGCAAACACACTTGCAAGCTTGGTGGTCATAGCGCAACAGTTTGTCCAGGAAGTCCAACGCTTCGGTACTGACCAGGTGCTGGTTCTCACTGTGGACAAACCGAGAGAGAGAGAGAGAGAGAGAGAGAGAGAGAGAGAGAGGGGGGATTACTGATGAAAGAGAGATGGTAAAATCCTTAAAGTGAGAACAAAGTATTACATTGATAAACAATCACACATCTCAACGTACCTTCCCAAAATGTCGTTGAACCGTGGGTCGAGCTCAATGTTGTATTTGTCGATGTAGTCGTAGAGGTCCTCTGTGCCCAGGACTTTCAGTAGCACCTCACTGCACTACATGAGATCCAGGGGGCAGAGTTGGATCCAGATCAGGGGGTGGAGATTGGTAGGTTTAGGTATATGTAAGGTGGGAGGAGTTGGATCTGGATCCAACTCCTCCCCCTGGATTTTGTGTTCTGCAGTGAGGACCATCTCAGGACTTTGGCAATCCGTACAAGCTGGACAAAGACACAGTACTGGTTAAAAACAGCAGAGGGCAGCAGACACACATCCAACAGATCAAACCAGCTGACAACTGAAGTCAGCATTACACTGGTTCCCTCCACATACACACACACACAAAATCGATTTTTCCATTGGCTTTTGGATTATTGCAGAAAATAAGTTCCTTGACCAACAAAAGTTTATGATTCTTGACTGTTTTATTCATCATGAAAACCTTCACAAATTAACATAAATTTTGTAAATTTTTAAGCCTAAATTCAGGCTAGTTTGCTGTTTGCAAGTAGGCTACGTGATTGTAAACATAAAGTGGACAACTGAGTAGTCGAGTTTTCCTGTTCGGTGATGATGTTTAATGTTCCGTAAACCTCTGTAATCCAACTGGTTGATGTTTTGTTTTGTTTTATCACAAGGGATAGTGATGTATTTTATGTTATAAAATAAAATGAACTTGAACTTGTGTTCACCAGGAACCTTATTTTAGGCATTTAACCACAAATCCATTTAAAAAAAACAAAAAAAACACTGACTTCAGAACGTAGACCGGAAGTGCTAAAATGCACTCGTTTTCAGGTTTCAGCCAACAAAAAATTATATAGGCTACTTATAATATTATCCTTATAATTGTATATATAGTTAGGCTATGTAATTTCTATATAATTATATATAATACCAATATATTTTAGCGCTGCAACTAATGATTATTTTGATAATCGATTAATCTATCGATTATACAGACTCAAATTTGTTGTTGATTATTTTCATTATTGATAATGGACGATTTTATAAATTAGTTTTATATACAATATACAATTTTATATGATTGTAATTCATATACTTATGAGTATGCAAAGTAATCCTCAAACCGAGTTATAGCACTTTGTAACAGTATAGGATAAGTAGGCTCTCAGCTGTTGTGGGAATTCCCCCTCTTTCCCCTATTCTCCTCTGTTTTATTGTTAATTATTATAATAAATCAACATATACGCTGTCTGTGTGTGTCTGTGTGTGCGCATAAAATTGGGGAAAAGATGAGAAACCAGAAATCTATCAGCAAATTCCTCAGTCTCAATTTCCACCAATATGTCTGATGTCGTGGTCTCACACCCCTGGACAGGCCTACTGGGGCGCTCCTCTTCCGGGGCGAGGGTCCGCACTGACCTCTTCGGGCACTGGCTGACACGTCGCAGCGGGACTTTTTTGAGACTTTATTTTTCTGCCTCATATTTAAAAAACATATATGGGAAGAAAAATATCGGATTGCAGGGGCTGAAGTGAAGTAATACCTTGGTCATGACCTAGTGTTAATGAGTCTCAGGAGACATGAAAAGAATAGATTATTCGCTCAAGACCTTTTCACTACCTATTCTTATTTGGGAATAGATGACTCACTGAAAATGTTCCCTACATACTCCTAAATCAAAATATTCTCCTTCCTTTCACAACTGCATGAATTAATATGAGAATTGGTATTGTGAAGTCCTCTTGCAAGGCACTAAAATATGCTAAATGACAATTCTTCAAATAGCCATAAACCAGCAGAGCTGTAAATCAGCAAATTATTCTAATCCAAGTTCACTTCGATTCAGTGATGTTTTGAAAAAAAAAAAAAAAAAATCCTCTTCTGCTCTGTGCACTATTTTTAAATGTTTTGTGTTAAATTAGTGCTTCTGAATGGCTCTGAATGTTGGAAAATAGTGAAAGCAAACATGAACAAGGTAGAAGCCTTTCATAACAGTTGCCTTAGGAAGATCTGCAACATCTACTTGCCCAATACCATCTCTAATGTCAACCTGTACAAAAAGACAAGATCAAAAAACATATATCAGGAGATCAAGATTAAGATGGCTCGGACATACTCAGGATGTCTCAAGAAAGGATATCTAAAGTGGCTTTGCTTTGGACACCGCCTGGCAGGAGAAAAGGAAGCAGTCCAAGAACAACATGGTGACCGAGCTGGAAGAAGTGGGGCTCTCATAGGGAGAAGCACAGTTCACAGCTCAGGACAGACATAGATGGACAGAGCTATAGAAAAATCCAGAAAGGGGATTCAGCCAAACATGGGGTCATCTAACAGTAAACTAGACCAGTTTTACACACCTATTTTCTGTCAAATGAGAAATAATTATGGAGGTGAAAGTGACGTGTATTATTGTGGGTTTGAAAGTAGAACAGTATTTAAATGACGATATTAAAGTTTTCGTCTGAGAAAGAATGTGAACGCAGTGCTAAAGAAAGTGAAAAGAACGTGTGAGTAAATGAGGGAGAAAAGAAAGTTAAAGGAAAGTTGATAGATGGAAGTCGTAAGAAGATTGAAGGTTAAAAGAAGGAAAGATTTAAGTCTTAAGGGAATCCTTTGAAGGAATATTTCTTTTTATTATTTTAATCTCTTCTATGTAAAGCACTTTGAATTGCCATTGTGTATGAAATGTGCTATATAAATAAACTTGCCTTGCCTTGCCTTGCCTATAGCGGCCTCATGGCTCACACGGGACGAAGAGGATTAAGTTAAGTGTAAGTTAACTCATTTCTGGGGTTGGCCTACAAAAACATAGACATAATAAATACATAGACGCCCTATTGGCCGCTGGATCGTACGTCAACGGCGCCGCCATACTGCGGAGGGCAACTTTCCCATACCTCTCATAACGAGAATTGAGAAAAATGGCTATTTCGTGCGCTGCTTGGGGCTTTACAAATCGCCACACAATTGAAAACAGGTCTCAGGGAATTACCTTTCACAAGCAAAACTGAAAATTTGTTTCTGGTTGTATTTCATTTACTATTTTTATTTTCAGAGGGGAAAGGCCGCGAAATTTAAAAATACTACTGTTATTGTGTCACGAAATGTAGTTTTAAGAGTTTTTCAGTCGACAATGTAGTTGTTTAAAGCTCAAATCTGTGGTTTATTTATAAAGACAGCGCCTATTTAAAAATGTTATCTGGCGGTTTCGGTGTTGTGAGATCCAGCGATCACCGGGCGCTCAGCGCTCATGTACCCCGCCGAGAACAGCCTTACCTCGGCTAGTGCTTCTGACGTTCGCCGCTGGTTCTGATGTCTTTAGTCTAGTGGTTAAACATGAGAATAATTTGTCTTGTGTATATCTAACGGGCGATCTTTGGTCTCAATAATCTATAATTTGTTCCTTGGCAAATCGTTTTGGCTAAGGGCAAAGTGAAGTTTCATAACTTTATATATTTAGCCTAGGCTATTTAACTTTAACGTTGTAGCCTGCTGTATGTTTGACTCAATCGTTTACTTTATTTCTTCACTTGTATAGCTTCTTATACCTTTTAAAAACTGAAATTTAACAAAAAGAGACAGGGTTGTGTCATTTTATTTTATATAGCCTATGTAAGAATATTTTAAAATATATAAATTTACATGATTTATTATTGTTATTATAATAATATACCACTTGTGATTATCAATCTATTATAGGCCTAGTTATGCTGTTAAATTATTGTACTATTCATAGTAACTATTTAACTTATTATTTTTTATTGTCTATATTCTGTAATTGATATTTCATATTCTATTGCTATTATTATAGTATTATACATAAACTATATGCTATTATCAATAAATTATTATTATTATATTATAGTACTTATGATATTATATAATTATACTTTATTACTATTTTATTTGCTGTATACTGTTTGTTTATTTTATTGACTAAACTATTTACTATTAGCCTACTTCTCATTTTATCTTATATTTACTATTTGCATTGCACTGTACCATATCAGATGTATTACCATAAAGGATCCATCAGTTATCTTTGTTATTGCTAAAATCGGTCAATGACAGAATATGCTTTTTCCACAATAAGAAAACTTTATTTAATTTAATGTGAAAATTAAATGATATCTCAGTATGGGGGTGTTCACAATTCTTATCCAAGAATAAAAAGCTAAATAGGCTACATGACAAGCCTGAGCTTTGGCCATTCCTTATTAAAAAAATATTTCTAACTATCGAGATTTTAAATAACTAGAGATGGAACTTTTTTGTGCACCACGTACAAACCACTGAAATCGGTTGATAAATGTATTTTTATTTTGGGGGGTTTTTATCCAGGAAAAAACGCAGCTCACCTGTTTACTTGCATTTGATTACAGCGCAGTCTTGCACTCCGCAAAATGGCGGACGCGTTGACGTATCGCAGCAACGTTCCAAAGCGGCCAATAGGGCGTCTATGTATTTATTATGTCTATGTACAAAAACATATTCCCTGCATCACTCTATTGAGTTAAGGACGTATCAGCTTGCACCATCTAGAGTTTCATGACAACTTTGTATATTTGAAAAGATACATTTCAATTGTATCCCCTTGTCCACATGAGCTATTGGTGCTTACATCCTGATGATTGCAGCTGGCTGCTATATTTTTAATTCAAGTTATCCCTTTAATATTTCTTGATTAAGCAAACACCAACAACACAAGGACAGATCTGTAAGGGTGGAATTCCTGCAGTGGTTCAAGCTGCAAGACTGCCGAATGACTAAAGAAAGGTTATTAGCAAGATGGTAGAAAACTGCACATTTATTGTCTGTTCCACCCACTGCCACTTATACCAACGACGGAAATAAGCGCAGTTACAATAGCTTAATATGTGGGAGAGCGTTGCTATAGAGAGGGACGATATTGTATTGCAATTTGTAGCACTTCAAAGTCAATACCATATCAAAACTAGTTAGCACATTAGTTGTAATTGAAAAGGTTTAATGACAAAATATGGTTATGGTTACACTTAAAATAGTTACAAAAAAGATGTATGAAATGATGATAACTTTGAATATAATTATGAATAACTTATTATTAATTGTACCCAGCATATATGAAAAATGTTACCTGAGAGAGAGAGAGAGAGAGAGAGAGAGAGAGAGAGAGACCTTTGAACAACTTTTATTACAAAAATTTTAAAAACAGTCTTCAATCAATTATTTAGCCAACAAGAAAAACTAAATAAATAACAAACACCCATAAACCTTTTTACAACCATTATCATCATATATAATTATACATGAATTTGTAAATTGCCATTGCAGTCAACATCACAAATACAGTTATTTATAGCCCACTTAAACTTGAAGTCTTCAATATTCTCATTCAGTCGATAATATTCAAATTCTATTTTTAACCTTGACTTCATCAAACCCTCATAAATCAGTACCACATCAGTTTGTCCCATACCACCTATTTTACTTTTACGAGAGAGCCAAACAGCCAACTTTGCTTGTCCGAAAATAAAATTGAGTAAATGGCAAATCTCCCTCTTGCTACGTTTATATTTAGGTCCATAGATATACAACTCAAGTGTAAAAACTTCTCCTAATGTCTGACACCACCCTCTAAGAATTTCAAAGAGAGGTAATAGTCTACTACAGTCAGCAAACAAGTGAAAAACTGTCTCCTGCTGTTCACAGAAAGGACACCCTATTCCCGCTAGTGGATCAAAATGTGCTCTGTGTCTGTTCGTAGCTATAATACCATGTACAACGCGCCACTGCAGGTCTCCAGACCTTTTTTCAATGGGGGGCTTGTACATGGTCCTCCAGCTACCTTTCGGGGAAGAGTCTGATCCCAAAAATTCTGTCCATTTAGACTCTTTTACAGTTTCAAGTGCACGAAGATGAAGAACTTTTACACACAGCATATAAGTAGCTTTTTTCCCAATGTCTCTGAAACGCCCCAGTTGAGGTGTCTTAAAGGATAGAATACCACCTTCAATTTCTTGCCACAATCCAGTCGCAGCTGTAATATCCAGTTCTGGGAAAGAAGAAACAGCATTTTCTTTTTTGTGTAAAAATAAAGAGTCTCTATAGTCCACTGGCATGCACTCATATAGATGATTCAACAGCCTCTGTACAACTCGGACTGATCTTATTCCAAGCTTGGTAGCCAGAGTCTCTGCAGAAATCCATCCATCTTCAGTCAGTAAGTGACCAATCTTTACAATATTTGCAGACCATAAAGCATGCCTCACAGAAGTTGATTTTAAAACATCCACATCAATTTTTGGGTTAAAGATCAAGGGTTCTTCCAATAACCACTGACTCTGTTCACCGCTTAAATCTCTGCAAACTTTTAAAAGAGTCCACGCTCTCAACATTGACTTGTAGAACGATGACAGACCAGTTAAGTCCAGCTTATTAATGTCCATTAAGAACAGTTGACGATCATAACCCATTTTACCTGCTCTTCTCAGGAGGCCATGGGCTACCCCACGCCAGCTCACTTCTTCACCATACAGGAGTCTTTGAGCTGTCTGAAGTCTGAAAGCTTTGATTCTAGACCTGATGTCAATGAGTCCTTGACCTCCCTCCATCCTGGGCAGATAAAGTACTGATGCTTTTAGCCAGTGACACCCAGACCAAAAAAAGTCAACCAGTTTTTTCTGAATGTCCGTTATCAATTCTTCTGGGGGTTCTAATATCATAATTTTATGCCATAAAGTAGCAGCAATAAGATTATTACAGACCAAAACTCTACCCCTATAGGATAACTGAAGGAGCAACCATTTCCATAGAGACAACCGAGCACATGTTTTCTCCACTAGTCCCTCCCAATTCTGTTTCCTATATTCTTCAGATCCTAAAAACACCCCTAAATATTTAAAACCTTCTCTTCCCCATTGTAACTCTCCAGGAAGGATGGGACCATTATTGCTTTGCCCACACCATACTGCCACACTTTTGCCCCAATTAACTTTTGCAGAGGATGCTTTTTCATAAGTTTCTAAACACTTTTTAACTACATCCAGGCTGATCATCACTCACGCTTTTAGAAACAGATCCACTCACCTCATCTTGTTCCTTCACCTCCTCCGTCACTCTATCAGTCTGCGCAGTGTCTTGTCTATCCCTTTCAATCGGTTGAAGTTCCACATTTGATTCTTCAGCTCTAGATGCAATCGTTAAAGGCTGAGGTTCATCGCGCACTTTATGCGGACACGAGAACCGCTTATGTCCGACATCACCACAATCAAAACATTTCAAACTCTCTGTGCTCGCGTATACCATATACGAATTTTCGTCGTGTTTGACTCGAAAAGAAACTTCTAAGGATCGATCTTGGGAGCTTAGGAACATAAAAATTTGACGTCGAAAAGACAATACATGCTTTAGCGCCGTATTTTTGCACCCTAACTGTACGTTCACACCGCCGCCGACTTGAGCTGCAAAGAAGCTCTGGCCGCCCTGTCAAGGACGCTTGTCAAAAAAGTACGGGGAAGCTTGTTGACGCTTTGGCCGCTCTGAAGTCTGTGTCACACCATGAAATGTAAACAGAAAAAAAAAAAAAGCAATACATTGACACTAGGAACCTTTTATAATGACAGCATTTTTATAACCGTTTTGGTCACATTTGGTCGGGAAAAAAATATTTGATTAATATGCGCGAGGGAGAGAGAGCAAGACATATTGTTTGAAGACGTTGAAGGTGAGTGCGCGCGCGCGGCCGGGGCTCTCTCTCTTTTGTAACTGGTCCCTATATGAAAATAACGTCATATCATAAATGATAGGAAACCCAGCAACTATGGGTGCTTCTCATTTCTTATTTGTGCATCCTCGTTTCCTTTCCTCGCTTCCTTTCCTCGCGTCTCAGCTCCGCCCCCTGTAGGATGCGAGGGAAGGCTGCAAGGAAAAGACGCGAGGACGGAGGAATCGAATGTAACTTTTTTTAAAACATTGGAATACTTGATCACTCAAGCGTCACTTCATCGCGTCATCAGCAGCGCTCAAAGGACCTGCCCTTATGTTGTTGAAGTTTGTTTATTTAAGAAATTCATAATAAATAATAATAAAGCAAGATACCCTGTTGAAATATGTGAGATGTGTGGTTTATATAAACTGCAAAGGTAAAGTATAAATTAAAATGATTGTGACCGATGTGAAGGGGGAGGAGAATTTAGACGTGCCGTGCGTCACGTTTAAGTCGATAAAACTCTTCCGCATAGGATACACCTGTTGTAGCAGGATTTGTGAATTTTAATAGGTATTGCGAACCTACAAATACACTTCCAAACACATATGCACGCACACACATACATAGAAGTCCAAAGCGCAGAGGACGGAAAGGACGCAAGAATACCCATATATGGGAAACAGAGATATCAGCGAAAACCCCCGTCTGAAGCAAGAGATGATTGATGTTGCAAGGCTCAGTCATGAGACTGAGTTCCTCTGGAAAAAACCCAAGAAACTGTATTAGAACAATGTAACCCAGTTCCGTATAAATATGACTGCATTTTGACTGTACGTGGCTGCATTTTTGATTTTGATGTCGAATGCATACCTAGAGAGGAATCAAACCTCTTCTAGTATTATCCTGGCTGAATTTCTTTTTGGTTTGAACTGCTCTGCCGTATTGATGTAACTTGGTAAACCTCGGATGAGAACAAGTTCATATTTACTCGAATTGCTTGAACTGCTGATAAGGTAATTAGTTTTTGTAATATTCACTCATACAGGACTGCCCTGTTGAGATTGAATAAGCTGAAGTTTTATATCCTGTAACATTTTCTTTTTGATTTGCTACAAGTATTGATTTTTGTATTAACAGTGTTTTAATCTTTTGTATAAATAAATTTTTATTTCTAAAGACAATCACTGTGAAGTCTTACTTCAGCTTTTACAAACAGTTCTAATAGCAATAGACAGAGCAATACATTAATCCTTTATCATCGAAGATATACAAGGGTTCCAAGAGCGATTCAGCTGGAAGGTAAGCATGAATTTAATTCATATGTCTGGTTAGTAATGTCTATTATTGTTTCCTTGGGAGTGTAGGGACTACACCTAGATTTACTGGTATAAATTATAACGAGCTAATGAGGGAGTTATATCTATTCTGACCTGACAGCAAAAGACCACCTAGACACAGAGATACCAGGGGTTATTCAGGAAAGTGAGAGTAATACCAGATCTCACCACATGGGGGCTCGTCCGGGATTGGGTCAATTTCTAATTGCCCAATAATACCCACAAGAACCTAAGGGAATAATAATTTAAGTACTAAGACGACGGCCAAATCCAAATGCAAAATAATGTCTCCATAGTGCTTTGAGGAAGTTACAGGAACAGATACTTCCTCCTAACCATAGAAAGTATCACGGGGACGCCTGAGATAAGGTTCTATGGTTAGGCACGACAGAGGTAACAAGAGATCTCGAGGGCAGCGCTGTGGGACCATAGAGTACCCATTTAGAAACCTCATATAAAGAGATAGTTACCAAAATCCTCAGAGGAGAAGCCAGATTCACACAGTCATGGAGAGAATAATTAATATAATTTTGCTCCCACAAGATCAACTCAACAAGACATTAAAAAACGCAGGGCAAGTAGGCAATGAAGAACTACTGGCTACTGACGATACTTTATAGACTTCTAATGAAGCTGGATTAAAAAAAAATTTGTCCAAGGCGTTAGCAGTAAAAGTCGAAGTAAAAAGGTTACTGTAGAAAATTGGGGACAGTGATACCACAGTACCAATTGTTAAAGGAATAGACATAAGAGTAACTAGAAACGGCGTTACAGATCAGGAAGCTCTGATCACAGCTGAATTCCCCACCCCTTCAGAGTACACTGAAATTGAAGGGGCCTCAGGATGTGACTATGGTCAAATGGATAAAAACTATGAAAAAATGCTCTTAGAAACGGGAACGATTCCTAAACACAAAGATGTCGTAACCGGGTTCAGATCCCTGATGACAGGGGAAATATCAGGGGAAATAAGAGAGACAGGGTTTAGATCGTACAAAGCTTCAACAGGGAGAGAGTTAAACGATAATAAACACAAAGTGCAGATAGGTAGGGAGCCTGATCATAGTTTCGGCTCAGAAAATACCGAAGACGAGAAAATAACTCGCAGAGATAGTGCTAACAAAATCTGGAAGCCCGTCTAAAGAATGGAAAATCAGCACGCATAAAAGAGGAAATAATACCAGGGGAGGTATAACATTTCTAACTTGCACTGGTCAAGTGCTTAATTCAGTGAATTCACATTCAACAGCACACAAGGGGCCAGAGCAGATAGTAATGCAGTTTGTTTATGAACTTACTGCTAATGATATCCTAAATATATCGGGAACCAGCAAAAGAGTAAAATGTCACATGTTAGCAGAACAGCTAGATAAAATGCAAAACACATTGTGTTATATTTTATTAGATATGTTCCAATGATCAAAGGCTTGTGGAAATTAAGGGAGGCCACGCATAGCAAGGTTTTCTCCCTTACAATAAGTGTAGAGTTCCAAGAAAACCACAGAAAGCTAATTCACCTAAAAGAAAAAAGGAAGTATCACCTTCCCCTTTTAGTAACAGAGATCTAGCAAGGAAAGAGTATAGACGAGAGGTTGAAAAAGGGAGGGGAACCTTCTGATTCTTCCTCCAGCTCATACACCTCAGACTCTGATAAAGAGAAAAGAAAGCAGGTGCTCTAAGAAGCCCTTGTCAGTTAAAAAGGAGAGGACACAGTCAGAATTTGAATATGAAGAAAAAGTGGTCTCTAAACCTAGGCGCGGTCCAGCTAGACAGATTAAGGAAGACCGTTTTACAGTCATCCAGCTCCTACAAAATATGAAATTCAAAGGGGCAAAAGATAACAATATGATTAAGGCAAAAATGGTGGCTGATCTGGGGAAAACCCTAGGTGCCTCAACTAGCCTGGTAAGACTGATGATTAAATATCATACAGGAATATCCATGAAACTAGAAAACCTTAATGCATACCACTCCAAAGGGATAGGTATAGATAAGGAGACTGAATTACGGAAAAAGACAGAAGTGGTTAAAACCAGAGGCTGATGGCCATGTCTTTCCGAGAAAGCCCCCCAAGGGTGGACAAATGGAGGAGATTTAGCTAGACTTAAAAGGCTAGCCACAGTTACCAACTGGTCAGAAATGTCTAGTTTAGCGGACCTATATGACAGGGAAACGGTTAGAAGTAATAGGACCAGAGAAAGCTTAGGCCAAAACATAAATAAACCAATAGAGGGGGATAGGATGAAACGGGAAACTGCCTATCAGAAAACTAAAAGTAAATCGAAGGATAAAAATGAGGCTAGGACAGTAAGGTATGAACATCCTGAAACTTTATATAAAAAGTTAAAACCCCAGGTTAGGCCAGCTAAGAAGACCGGAAAAGGAACTAAATTTATAGAGCCTAAAGAATGGGCAAAACTGACTGAAGAGCAGAAATAAGCCCACATAAACAAACGAAACAAAATAGCAGAACCGAAAACTAGAAGTAGGGAAGTATAATCCCACTGCCTCTGACATGGGGAGACAAAAAATAAGGATTATATGGCCGATAAAAGGGAATCAAATTTATGTTAGATAACCTAGAAAAGGTATCCAGTGTAACGAAAGTTCCTAACGGAGCGATAAAATTTGAAGGTGAATATAATGATTAAGGTTTCAGTAATAAAATGAAATCAGTGACCAGAGATAGATATTCCTGGGAAGGATTGCAGTGTATAGTTACAGCACAACTTTAATGCGTCTAAATGACAACATTCTAATTAAATAAATTAAGGAAAAAGATACTGATAATGATGAAACAATCAGATGGCCTAAAAAAGTCGGCCTGGATTCAGGAAATAATAGGGTTATAAAACAAGACCCTATTGACAAAAACTAGTTAGAAAAATTACTTGAAAAATATAAGCAATAATGATTGTGGAAAACTATCAGATAAATATGAATATACCGTAATGGGAGGAATTCAGGTTCTGCAAAATCAATATCTGATAAATAAATCCGTGTATGAAGAGATAAAAGAAACAATAAAGAGAATTATCTAGAAAAGGGGTAATATTTAATTATTAGAGGCTTTATTAAACAGATATTTAATTAATGCAAGAAACGCGACAAATGGTTTAAATGATGATAAGATTTTGGCTAAAATCAACTAAAGAGGATCTCAAAAAAAAATAAAAAAAATAAAATAAAAAAAATAAATAAAATAAAAACAACAGATAACCAAAAAAGACAGGAAAATGTGTTACCTGTAGATATATTAGCTATGGTAGCTAGAAATTTGCTGATTATTAAATCATTGGCTGCAGAAAAATTAGTAATAGTCATTGCTAAACGTGAAGGAATAGAATTATTAGCAAAATAATTTAGTGAATGAAAACAAGCGCATTCACACTTTTACCTGGTCTAAATGGACTAAATGAGGCTAATCTGTGACAATCAGATAGAATTTAGATATGTTAAAACTCCTAAAAAGGAGAAAAAGACCATAATAAATCAAGCACATTTGTGCTACTTTACTGACGGAAGTTCAGATAAAGGACAAACATGGTGGGGCTTCCTTGTTAAGCAGAGAGGTCAAATTATCCACAGAGAAAGAGGAAGATAGAAGATGACAAAAGTGCACAGGAAGCTGAAGTCACAGCGGTAGAGAAGGCATTGTTATTTATTAAAGAAAATAACCACATGGACTGTTTGTTAATAACGGACAGTGGTTTTGTTTAGCTATGATTGGTTGAACACCTGGATAGGTGGGAACAGATTAGTTTCTATAACGCTAAAGGCAAACCGTCAGGTGGAACTGTGGAGGAGCATAAGCGAAAATTACAAGGTTGTGAAACCGAAAGTATTGCATAAGTCTAGCCACAGAATACAGGACAACGCCTGCGGCGGTTGGGAACAAGGAATTTGACCAATACATCCGCATACGAGCGATCACTAAACAGAGCGAGGGGGACTTACTGCAGAAACTGCATGATAAACTGTTTCACCCTCCAACGACGTATGTTGCGAAATATTGTCAGCAGATGGGCTTACATATTTCAGAACTTAAAAACTAATGATCAGAAAATTAAGTTAAATTGCCCTGATTGTAGGAAGGTTATAACCAGTATTTATATTGATTATGGGAAAAATCAAAACTGAGAAATAGAACGTTGAAATTAGTTCAGATTTCGCTAGACTAGTTTAGTTCTAAAACAAAAAAGGAAAAAAACGCTTACTTCCTAGTTATTGTGGATAACTGCTCTACCTTTATAGAGATCTACCCATTTTAACAGGCGACAGGTAGGCTACTGTTGTCCTGAACAGCCTTAAGAGGTTGATAACATAGCAGGGTTCGCACGAATGAGTTCGAGGCGATAACAGACATAACTTAACTGGCCATGAAGTTGAGACCTTTTGCAAAAAAGCAGGGTATTATTTTAATTAAGGCGGTTGAAAACCGACCATCCGAGTAGCGGATAAATACAGGGTAGCGGATTGGTTGTACGTGCAATACCTTTGTTTAAGGACTGATTTTTTGAAAAATCTAAATCTAGGAGATTAAGGGATTTAGATTTATGAACTTATTTCCTTAATTGTAGGATTTCGAAGACTGATCAAATTCCTAAATCGACCGACAAAAGCAAAAGCCCTAAGTCGAAAGGGCAAAACAGGTTTTAGTTATATTAAAACAAAAACAAGTACGTTTTCGTGGTAAAACGAGAACCGAAAAAGTAGGCCTAGTTGAATTAACTTCAAGCACAACCGTTAGGCTTGAAGCGAATTTGGTCAATTAGGAATCTTGTGGGGAGCAAAGATTAATATTCACGATGAGTAAGGTATACAGACCAAAAGTAAGTTTCCAGTCAGACGCTAAGTGTCCAGCAGAGGGCACTGTTGTAGTGTGTAAAGACTTTAGTGACTCTTTCTTAGTGAAGATGTGACATAAGGATTGTGAAGCAGGAACTGCGACAATCCGTAGGAAACCTACTGACTGTGTGATCTGTGGCAAACAGGAGATTTGTCAGCTCCTCTCGGAGGGAAGGACCTAGGGAGGTCGGAGTCAGCATTGGCTTAGAAGCCAAATGACAATTATACCTGAGTGGTATTTTTCCGGCAGATCAATGGGATCGTGCGCGGGCGGAGATGTGAGCATTTGTGGATTGTGCCGGTTGTCCAGACAACGCTGGTCAGTCTGGCAATATGAATTAACCACGGGGAATTGTGGTTGTAAAGCTTGCATAGACTGTAAGATAAAGTACAGTCTTAGAGGTCAAGAGTGTAGATGCACTCTAGACAACCAAGGGCAACTAAGTAAGTGCTCTAGGTGTAAGTTAATGATCGGAAAACGATTGTTAATACTTACAAGTCTGAAAGAATTTTGGCAGTCTAGAAAAACTGAAACAAGTCTAGGCTGCTTAATTGATGATAAAATTATGTGTAAATGGGACATAAATCCCCTGGCTTTAGTCTGTGATAGCGAGAAAGCCTTTCTGTGGGGAAGGCTGCTAAGCTCAGGTGGCCCGATGCCATTGGACTCTGATCCAATGTTGAGGGGCAGTGTTTTAGAGGAAACACTGAAAAGAGATACTGACTTGAACCTTTGGAAAAAGGTTGTAAGGGATCCATTTCATGACAATGATTACTCAATTCAGTTTAAAGAGGAAGGAATGTATAAAGAAATAAATATGAATGACTTACTGGTTGAATTGATAACAAAAATGTCTTTTCAGGAGTAATATCCGATATACATGGCTAGAGAATATAGTCATTTTGTATGGGAAACCTCACTGACTGTCAGAGCAAGGTCACAACAGACATTCTCAGGGACAGAAAGAATAAAAGTCAAGCTAGATTCACATAGGACCAGTGAATTATGGCAGGTGAAAGTTTCTATCACCATGACCCCTGATTACCTAAGTGTAGGCAAATCAATAGAGGGGGTCAAAGTTGAAAGGACAATTATCAGAAAACCTAACAAACTGAGCAGAATGACCGCATGGATTATAGATCAGATAGGGAAAGCTTAGGAGGTTTTTGTGCATCTATACCTTTTTGTGTTTTTCAGCAACAGGATGGTGAAAAGAGGAACCGGACTAAAGGGGAAGTATCAGGAATTGCCTCATGACCGGAGTGAAGTAGGACTGTTACTGTTGGCCCTAATGATGGTTCTGGTAGTCTGTCTCTTTATAGTTGGATTTGGCATCACAGTAGAGAATCAAACAAATGAGGTAGGAGTAGCCTCCTGTTCTGTTGTTGAGAAAGTTGTAAGAAAAATCTGTTATAAGCAGACGGTGAATTTTGATGGTACTAAATATGGACCAAAAATGATAAAGAATATGTTTAAAGGATTTATAAAGGATATAGATAAGTCATTTTGGAACTGCACAGGTACTAAACGTATTAGTGCCACAATGGTGCCTAGTATTTATGGAGACAAGATTGTTAATAATAAAACTAGGTTACAATGGAATTGACAGGAGGATTGTACATGAAAGTGCCATTGTACGTTCGAGAGGGGGTGTAGCAGGATTTGTGAATTTTAATAGGTATTGCGAACCTACAAATACACTTCCAAACACATATGCACGCACACACATACATAGAAGTCCAAAGCGCAGAGGACGGAAAGGACGCAAGAATACCCATATATGGGAAACAGAGATATCAGCGAAAACCCCCGTCTGAAGCAAGAGATGATTGATGTTGCAAGGCTCAGTCATGAGACTGAGTTCCTCTGGAAAAAACCCAAGAAACTGTATTAGAACAATGTAACCCAGTTCCGTATAAATATGACTGCATTTTGACTGTACGTGGCTGCATTTTTGATTTTGATGTCGAATGCATACCTAGAGAGGAATCAAACCTCTTCTAGTATTATCCTGGCTGAATTTCTTTTTGGTTTGAACTGCTCTGCCGTATTGATGTAACTTGGTAAACCTCGGATGAGAACAAGTTCATATTTACTCGAATTGCTTGAACTGCTGATAAGGTAATTAGTTTTTGTAATATTCACTCATACAGGACTGCCCTGTTGAGATTGAATAAGCTGAAGTTTTATATCCTGTAACATTTTCTTTTTGATTTGCTACAAGTATTGATTTTTGTATTAACAGTGTTTTAATCTTTTGTATAAATAAATTTTTATTTCTAAAGACAATCACTGTGAAGTCTTACTTCAGCTTTTACAAACAGTTCTAATAGCAATAGACAGAGCAATACATTAATCCTTTATCATCGAAGATATACAAGGGTTCCAAGAGCGATTCAGCTGGAAGGTAAGCATGAATTTAATTCATATGTCTGGTTAGTAATGTCTATTATTGTTTCCTTGGGAGTGTAGGGACTACACCTAGATTTACTGGTATAAATTATAACGAGCTAATGAGGGAGTTATATCTATTCTGACCTGACAGCAAAAGACCACCTAGACACAGAGATACCAGGGGTTATTCAGGAAAGTGAGAGTAATACCAGATCTCACCACACTGTGTATCCTCGCTCATGACTCCTCAGGAAGCCTCCTAACTCCTCGATCCTAGACTCCTCGCGGTGCAATTAGAGAATTGAGATGTCCTTCAAGATGGCTGAGCTCGATCGGTTTCCGGGTCATAGGATGGAGGACGGAGGAGAGAGGAGACGAGGAGGGATATTGAAAAGCACCCAGTGATTATCAGTTTCTCCTCCATTTTCTCGGAACTAATGTTTTGGTAGGAACGAAAGTTTACATCGTATGTTTCTCCGGAATCAACCAGCGCGAAGGACGTCTATATTCCGATTGGTTGCTGGCATTTGCCGCTGCTTGCCGCTGAACCGCGTCATAGCTCATTACCATAAAGTTGAGCTTCTTTCAACTTTCAGATTGACGCTCAAAACGCTCAAAACGCCCAAAACGCGACGCCGATGGATTTGACGCTCCTTGCAGCTGAGAGAAGCCAGCTTCCATTGAAAATGAATGACTTCCGGTAACTTTGGAAGCTCAAGTCGGCGGCGGTGTGAACGCACAGTAATGGAATCGTTCTCATGGGACTTGCAATTTTCCCAAATTGTAGAAGTTCTTTTATTATTACGTCGTTGGAAACAAACGGCGGGACATTTGAAATTGTGATTTTAGTAGCTGGGGCAGACAGCGGTGAAACCGGAACAAAAGCCTCTTTCACCCACAATCCGTCCACAGTCAATTTATTCACTTACGCTTCAGCTTTCAAAAATACCACGACCGCTTTGTTCATTCGCGAGCCAGAGATTATGTTATCAAACCCAACCTTTTGTCCTACCGCCACCAACAAATCCTCGACTGTTACACCCGCCTCTGGCACACACCTGCACCCATTACGAAGGGATAAGCAGGCCGTTCCTTGCGCCGGAACGGCTGCCATACCGCACCCGGTGTTTTGTTTTTTTGTTTTGTTGTTTTTTTTTAAACAAATAACATAGGGGGAAAAGAAACAAAGAAAAGAAACAAAATCAAAGAAAAAGAAGGGAGAAAAAAAACCCAAAGAGAAAGAACGCTCTCCAACGCCACCACACACGACCTCACCCTCACCGGGAGAGAGAGAGAGAGAGAGAGAGAGAGAGAGAGAGAGAGAGAGAGGGGAAGGAGGTAAAGGAAGAGAGCCCAAAGAAAGGAAACCTCTGTGCCTTTAGGAACTCTGGTCCTTGTGGTAGAAAGAGGGGGTGGAAACAGTAAAGCAAATATCTTTGTTCATTTAAAATATCTTGGATTATTGTCAATCCTACAGATATTTTAAGTGCAACTGATGTTGCTTTGAATGGATTTTTGACTGAACATGGCTATTTAAAATTACAAATCCATGCTCCTTCAATCCTTTCATCTGTTTCCCTTCCTTGCATCCAAAGAAGTAGGACCTACAGTATACAAGACACGGAAACAAGGATGTACAAATAAGGAACTGAGACGCACATTTTGACTAGAGGTCCACATGGTTAAAATTAAATGTGAGTGGAGAAAAGCAAATTCTCAACGTGTAGGGTTTAACATGGAGTTGGCCAATCCTTTGCTGCTATAACAGCTTCAACTCTTGAAGTCTTTCCACAAGGTTTAAGAGTGTTTTTATTGGAATTTCTGACCATTCTTATTGAAGTGCATTTGTGAGGTCAGGCACTGATGTTGGATGAGAAAGCCTGTCTCGCAGTCTCCGCTCTAATCCATCCCAAAGGTGTTCTATCAGGTTGAGGTCAGGACTCTGTACAGGCCAGTTAAGTTCCTCCACACCAAACTCGCTCATCCATGTCTTTATGGACCTGCTTTGTGCACTGGTGCGCAGTCATGTTGGAACAGGAACATCCCCAAATTGTTCCCACAAAGTTCCTTTTACTGGAACTAAAAACAACCCCTGAAAAACACCATAATCCCCCTCCACCAAACTTTACACTTGGCACTCCAGAGAACACGTCTCCACTGCTAGAGTCCAGTGACGTTGTGCTTTCTCACCACTGCATTCTCAACGTGTTCTTTAATCTGTTTCCCTCACAGAAAATCCTGCTGTTCAGAGCGTGAGAGAAGTTACTCGCTTACTTGTGGTATTAAGGGGGACATTCACAGTCGTTTCAAAAAAAGAGTTTATATATATATATATATATATATATATATATATATATATATATATATATATTCATTCATATATATATATATATTCATAAATATAAATATAAATATATATTCATATCATTCATTGTACATTTTACAATATCGTATTGCAAAAAGTTTATTTCCATAAAGCTAACAGAACATAACTTGTGGTCACACACTAAATTATATTTCAATAAGTAAATGAGTATTTTTTTTAATGTCTTTGTCTTATTCAAACACTGATATCAATAAATGAACGTAAATGCAAATGAATCACTTTATGCGCTAACTTTAAACACTGAAACTTTATGTTGAGCAGACATATTGTGTGCCAGGATAGAGACACAAAATATTTTGTCAAAACCTATCGATAATAAATAGTTTGACCACTTACAAATATTACAGTTTTTTTTCAAATTGCTTACACACAATTTCTGAAACTATGGCTCAGTTTCTTGAACACAAACCACAAAACATGAACACACAACATGCAAACCATCAGACATCTTTTGCAAAAGCAAATACATCATTCAAAACTATTTTAACACTTCCAAAAAATTTTCTTTTTGTGTAGTAACTCAACATACAAACATAAAATGATTAGCCACACACACCAGACTACACACAGATGTGAAAAATGTAAAACACTACTTTTGTGTCTTATATATACATACATACACACACACACACACCGAATATACAAGCCAAGTCAGAAAGTCAACTTTAGTTCTAAAGCACTGTGTGTGTGTGTGTGTGTGTGTGTGTGTGTGTGTGTGTGTGTGTGTGTGTGTGTGTGTGTGTGTGTGTGTGTGTGTGTGTGTGTGTGTGTACGTGTACACTGTTAGAAAAATCTGTAGAAATTACAGTATTACTGGCAGCTACTTGCCAGTAACTTACTGTAGATTTAAATTGATGTTATTTACTGGCAACAATTTGTTCAAAATTAAATGAACATTAAACATTAACAAGTCTTTATCTTTACAGAATAAAACTAAAATAACAGCCTCATGCAAAGCATTCTGGGAACCAAAATCTAAAGGAAAAAAAAACAGAAAAAGGTTGATGAAGATTTCTGGTTCCCAGAATGCTTTGCATTAGATTGTTATTTTATAATTTTATTCTGTAAAGACAAAGACTTGTTCATGTTTAATGTTCATTTAATTTTGAACAAATTGTTGCCAGTAAATAACATCAATTTAAATCTACAGTAAGTTACTGGCAAACAGCTGCATAACTACAGCAAATTTTTTACAGTGTACGTATATATGTATGTATGTATGTTTATGTAGTATATATATATATATATATATATACAAACTCTAGTCAGGCCAATCACATTGTGTATAGAGTCGGTGGGCAGGCTTAACATTATGATGACAGAGTTGTGACGCTTCTGTGGCCCTGTCCCAAATGGCGCACTTCATGGGGACTTTCGGTCTCGTGGACTTAGATTGCGCGTGCTCGCTGAGTCTACGAGTCCGTAGGCCGTCCCATTCAGCATTTTAACACTCTGAAGTGTGTTCAGCAGCGCCCCCTTTGAACCCTTGAAGCGGTTCGCTCACGGATAATTGTTAACATGGCTGAGAAGAAAATATTACGTACTTTTTTATGACCTAGATGTACATTTTACCAGTTGTTACCTATAGTTTATACAAACATTATGGTCATCGAGCAGTGGTTGATGTCTCAAACATAATTATAGCGCGTTGAACAATACAATCGCATTATGATTCATTAAAAAAATAGAACCGAATGTCAGGGCTTTACTGAGTCATATGTAAACATAGTATGAATATTGAAACCTGTAAATTCATCTGAAACTCATGCACATTTTCACATGCGGGAGAACAGCGGTCTTTCGAATCGGCTTTGGCCGCGACTCGGGAGGACTTGGAGTTAAGCTTTTCTTTGAGAAAAGAAGAAAGAACGGCACTTAAGTCATTCTTAAAAAAGGAAGACGTGTTCGTAGTTTTGCCGACAAGATATGGCAAAAGTTTAATCTATCAACTAACGTTAGCTCCGCTGTTGGGAAAACGCTCTTGGTTGATTGTAGCGCTGTCCTATTGCGTGCAGAGGGAATTTGAAAGACAACCGTTTATCCCGCCCCTCGGATTGAGTCCTGCCAATGATGAGTTCTCAGACCCAACATCTTGATGTGGGTCTGGCTTGCCAGGCTAGGGTTTAGTGTTTTAGGAATTCAGAAAAACTGTAATATTGAGAACAATAATATTTTATTATGTAATATTTTAGAACTATATCTTTATCGTTATAGTCCTTGATGTGAACGGGCCTTTACAATGACAGCTGTCAGTGTGAAAACCTTGTCCCAAGATATGTTTTATACATTTTGGACACGAGCACCTCTCATTGAGGAGCATTCAAGTGGGACTTAAATATGCCATGGAGGGATAAAGCTATCTTTAGAGGGAAAGTATAATCTTTCAGTCCCTAGGGGGGCCAGGCCCCCAATAGCATCATCAAAGCTTTGTTGGCATGACTGTCGGGCATTTACCGTATTTACAAAACACAGGCTCTATGGTGTATGTATGAATGGGGTAAAGAGATAATTAGATCAGGGGGAAATAAAATAAATATATACAAATATTAAACAAAATGTATTATAATAATATATAAGTTAATGGATTTAAAAGAGAGATGTTTTTTTATATATATATATTTTTTTTTTTTACATAAAGCCTATTATTAACATTTAATTTGTTTGAATGCTGTCACTGGCATGAGGTACTGTTGCCTATACATTTGTAAATTGTAAATGAAAACAGATGCTCATTTATCATCACATAATGGTGTAGACTAAGCCTATAAGGGCTTGACTCCCGTTGCACGTTCATACAGAACATCTTCAACATCTGCAGGTCAGTCTCACTTGAGTGATATATTCATAATGGCAATCATTTTACAATAAGATCTCATGTGCAGTATGTGAATTTGTATTGGACTGGTCATGTGCACACACTGACATCAATGACTGAAGTTAAATGAACGATTTACATGTTCATGCAAATTAAACACCTTTCCCTTGAACATAATGGATTCCTCTGTGACCTCTACTAAAGACAATGAACAAGAATCATGGCAATCCTTAATCAAATTAATTCCAGCATCATTTTGGACCTGGTTATGCAGCTAAATGATCCTTAAAGTCATGAACAGTTGGTCTAAATGTGAAGGTGGTATGATAGAATATCAGAATCAGATTATCTCTGCCCTTGTTATTTATTTAACCACTATGTAACATTAAAGCTGAAGTCCGTAGTTTTTCCTCCTTGTCGCCATCTCTTTTCAAAATCTGCAATTGCAGTTATTCGTGGAATTATCAACTTAACGTGGGTTGTGCCTCGGCACGGCACAGCGCGGATGAATCCAATGTTTTGAGGAGAATGTGCGGCTGTCTTTCACCGCGCCGGTGTGGATACTGTCATTCGCAATCACAGATTCTACTTTTTATTAGTAAGACCAACATAACAATTTTCACCCAAAAATGTTATCTAAACAAGTAAGTAACATCCACTTTTGTTCTGACCAACTAAGAAAAAAAAAAAAACATTGCAGTAAATTGCACTGATTAAATCTAACGATCGCTTATCATATCACGTCACACCGTGTAAATTAAACTTTGTTCTCAAATTGTTAAAGGACAAGTTTGGTATTTTACACTTAAAGCCCTGTTTACAGATCGTTTCTGATGAAATAGAACGGTTAAGATTAAAATTTGGACACATGCTGCTGTCCCGAGAATTTTAGGTTTCTTTCGCTTTCCCCCCCACCTCCAGAATGGCTGCATAGGTGCACTGGAACAATCCTTCCTAAAAACGCATTAAACTTTCGTTTACAAAGACGTGAAACTCACCGAGTGGTCAGGGGTGTTCACTGATATGCTCACACAAAAATCGCTGCAAAAGATGCTTTCCAACAGGTGTTTTACCATTCGTTGTAAAACTGTGGACCTATTTTTCCAAACGCCTCACACCCGTACATTCTTCCGTTGAGAGCTTGAATAATAGACACTCCAGCCCGGCGGTGGAGTAATACCGTACCTCACAGTACGTCCTATACAAGTCAATGGAGTTGGACAAAAACTACGATAAAACCTGTTGGAAAGCATCTTTTGCAGCGATTTTTGTGTGAGCATATCAGTGAACACCCCTGACCACTCGGTGAGTTTCACGTCTTTGTAAACGAAAGTTTAATGCGTTTTTAGGAAGGATTGTTCCAGTGCACCTATGCAGCCATTCTGGAGGTGGGGGGGAAGCGAAAGAAACCTAAAATTCTCGGGCCAGCAGCATGTGTCCAAATTTTAATCTTAACCGTTCTATTTCATCAGAAACGATCTGTAAACTGGGCTTTAAGTGTAAAATACCGAACTTGTCCTTTAATGTTAACAACATCAGCATTGCGTGACTATATTTAATGTGTATAGGGCTACCTGTAGTTCAGTTTCCATTTCTGTGCAGCAGAGGTGTCAAAAGTATTCACATTCATTACTCAAGTAGAAGTATAGATACTAGGGTTTAAAAAGACTTCTGTAGAAGTTGAAGTTTCAACTCAATATTATTACTCAAGTAAAAGTGTAAAAGTACTGGTTTCAAAACTACTTAAAGTATAAAAGTAAGAGTAATGTAAGGAAAAAAATGCCATTAGGGACAAAAGCTTAGGCCGCGCCACAGTTTTTCTGTTTCAGTTTTTCAGAAACAATTTTCTAAAGGCCATAATGACTATAATGTTATATTAAAATGTTAATGTTGAAAAATTTGGGATGCACTAGGCTACCTGTTTCAGCCGCATATGTGCCCATTGAAAATGAACACATTTTAGTACAATGCAAATACTTTAAAGAACCATATGTGTACTACTTAGCATTAACATGTAAAATGAAAAATTAATTAATTAATTTTCCAGGAAAACAGATCAAATCAGGGCAATAATTAAGGAGAATTAGCAAATATGACTAAAATGTCCTGGTGGACACTTTCCAAACAGCAATCAAGAAGTGAACCGATGACTTTAACCCTCTGAAGTATTAAGTCAGATTAAGCGTAGAGCTTATATTGATATTGTATAATATTGAAACTAAATTCTAATAAATAAAGTGAACTTCACTGGAGCGCTGAAAAGACATACACGCATTATACCTTCGCCCACACTGTTGGATTCCTTCGTTGGGCCAATGGGTGGTCTTTACAAAGTGGTGAAGAGCCCTCCATGAATCTCCGGATTGCGAGTGTCTTTTCAGCGAAATATTGGTACTTGCAACAAGTAAGAGGTTTGATCTCCTTCTCTTTCTTCAGCCGTTGTGGTAAGTAAATTATTTTTGCCTTTTTAGAAAGTGTTGAGGGAAAACTCAGACGCACCTCATATAGACACATTTGTAGAATGGGTCGGCATACCCAGTTAGACCGGAGAACGCAAAATCCGGTGGGGCCTGAGAATTAAATGAAACCATATACCAGGGACATGATAGTGGCAGCGTAGATGAGAAAAGATATCTCTTGCTTTAACTTTAAATACCTCCTTGTATGCCCACGCAACAAGAGATGAAACCTAAATTGGAATAACATCATCCAAATTTTATTCTGGCACTCAACAGAGGGTTGAAAACTAAAAACATAAATTCTGAGGTAAATAAGGTCGTTACATTTGATTATTTGCTTTGCTGCACCAACATTGCAACACTGGAAATAAGAAAATGGTCACGCTAACTTGTGAAAAAATCTTGTGATTTGACGAGCTAAAAGATAACAAGTAAAAATGTCTTACTTGAATCCTTTGTGTGCGAAATATAAAGCTGGACAAAACAGTGCAACAAAATTAGAAAATAATCTGAAGAAAATGATCTCTCAGTCCTAGAGAACAGCTGCTATGCAGAAATCCTAGAGACTGAAATTAGGAAAAATACACTTAAAGGAGTCATAACCTAGTATTACATTGGATACCCACGCTCTATTATAGTCTTTCAGGCCCTTCTAAAAAAGAAAAGTTGAAAAAAAATGTGAGACCTTCTCATCAATACATCTGGTCTTTGGACAAAATGTTTATTATGTCCAGTCGTTAGCGTTGTTGCAAACCAGGAGGGCCCCCTAGTTTCCAACAAATGATTAATGACAATGACAATAAAAAATTATCTAAACAGTTAGATCTAAAATGCAGGCATTTCTATTGGTCAACTATACAATTCCCAGTCAGACCTGCATTATTGAGTGTGACTTAGCCTGTACATCAAATGCACAGAAGATGATTACAAAAGTTAAATCTCTGTTTCTATACATTTCATCCTCTAATTGAACGTATTAAAACCTTAGATTTCATTAATGATTTGCACTTATAACAACTAATGTAGACAATTTTATCATTATGAAATTGTGTATTTCCATGTTTAATTATGTGATATACTCTAATTATGCATACCGCTGGTAAATATACTAGCTATGGTGACTTTCTGTTACCCTTCCTTAATTTATCCAGACCAAGTCTAAATTCCAATACCAGATCACTGTGGTAGTGAAGAATTGGTGATCAAATGAGACCTACTCACTAAATATATGATTCTGAAAAAGAGACCTTATTTACCACTCGCACTTTTGACTTTTGAGTTTCACACTTTTGAGTACATCATGTCTTGTTATTTTGTGTTCTTGTGTTCATCCAATAACTTTTTTCTCATCTTACAATAACCACAAATACATCAGTGTTCAATTATTGCATGGTCATTCAGAAGTTGTTCAGGTGTCTCACACGCAATGGAGCGGCATCAGTGAAATGATTCCTTCAATGATGGAGTTCTGACCTGCCCGGCAAACCAAACCTTCTACAGACTGAATACCACCGCAGCCAAGTGCAGGTGGAAGCAAACCCGGCCAAGAGGGTCATGACACCCTATCCTGCTGCTGCAGCATCCACGCATTCTGCCATGCTTTCATTTTAATGTTCAACCTGTCTTAATGCTGTTATTTCTGGTGACTACTTGATTCCTGCACCCATCGACTAACGCTGCAAACTACAGGGGTCAGCCCTATGAACACTCAGAACATAACACTGAAAATGTGGAAACAGGAAAATGTCCAAAAATGTCCCATTAGGCCAATCTAAGTCTGTCCCAAGGGGCAGTCTGTAAGAATTGATTTTCCTGCTAAGACAAAAGCTGAGATAAAACTCACCCTACTATAAAGCAATAAAAAGCACCGTGGAGAGAAGATCTCGAAGAAAGAGCACAGGACATTGTCTTGTCCAAACTTATCTACTTGTTTATATATGCGTCCCCCCCCCTCTCCCTCCTCAAGTCACTAAAAGTTCACTGAGATTGTCTATATATCACATATGATGTATCTTGTGAATCTATTGTTTTTCCTTTTCATGTTTGGTATCATTTTAAATGTCTCAGTGCGATTGATAAAATGGTCTTAATTTCATTGCAGTCATTGGAATAATGAGAAAGATTGAGAACCGAGGAGAATCCTGTTCTCCTCTCTGGGTGATGTCTCTTCAAGATATCTCCCCTCTCCCCCGAAACCAGGTGTTACCCCCTGGGGAACATGAATTGACCCAAAACAACCCTAAAAAATATTGGTATAACCCTTTTGTTCTGGTCTGGGTATTTAAGGGTAAGTTGCAGAGCAGTCTTTGAGGAACCTATAACATCCAACCCCACACTCCACACACAAAGTGTTTTCCCAAGTCTAACACTTGGAACACACTCACATTCTCTGTCAGGAATACATTGCTTACTCTTAGAGTCATATTTGAGTAATTGATGTCATGTATTTATTATTTCTGAATTGGCTTTTCATCATTTACTCGTGTAATTGGCATGATATATTTTTACCTGACAAAATAAAGTGTTATATTTGAATTATTCTGCAAAAAAAGTACACCTTTTGTTATGAGTAAGCCGAGAGCGACCGCTTAAGGGTGAAATTGTTCGCACTCCATCCTCTGACTATCTCAGAAATGGCTACGTTTTTTGATTGTGAGCGCACATTCGCGACGTGACATCTCAAAGTGATACCGGGTCCATAATGAAAGAATAATTGAAAATATGGGATACCCAGAATAATCAAAGATCTAAATTAATTCATAATCAATATTTATGATTATTTTCTAATAAGAAACACGATCTAAATTTGATTATCATTTGAAGCTAAAGTAAAATTGAAACTAAATTCTAATAAATAAAGTGAACTTCACTGGAGCGCTGAAAAGACATACACGCATTATACCTTCACCCATACGAAGTTTTGGATTCCTTCGTTGGGCCAATGGGTGGTCTTTACAGGTGATTGTCGTTTGAACCTTTTCTGGATCCGCCATCAAATTGATAAGTTTAATTAGATCGGGTGCTGTGAGAAAAGGCTATAAATCTCAACCTCCAACATCCTCACACTCATAGCTTACTAGCCAAGACTCTTCATGTGTACAGATGTGACGTAATGACGCAAAGACATGCTTGAATTTCCCGTGGAAATCCACCAGTACCACTGGAATTAAAAACATTATTACAGGCTTACCATTTTGAATCGAGCTACGGCAAGCAGATAGTGTTGAACACTGGCTGGTTATGTACTTAATTTTTAACCCCAAAAAGTTATGGACTGCAGCTTTAAACAAAACAAATGCTTTTAAATCATGCAAAATGATGCTAGTCTTGGTAGCCTTATTTGACTGTTGAACATGTCACATTAACCAGGGTTAATATTTGTTCAAGTAGTGCAATTCAACAAGCTTTTTTGTTTCAAAAACACTTATAATATCAGACTTGATATCGAGTCTCTTAAATTTAATGCATTGTGTTGAGTGTTTGATTCAATTAAAAAAGCTAATGAATTAATTAGGGCAATTAAGCTTATGATGCTTTAGATGCTGGGGTAACTTTGCATTTAGTCTTCCAGAACACCCGAAGAGCTGTACGTATATTTAAGTGATATATTCATTACAAAGTTCATTTTACAATAAGATATCATATACAGTACAGTTAATAGCCTACTTGGCAATAAACATGTGCAATACACAACACTTTATACATTTATTTATTTAACACACCATACTTCTTATTTACAATTTCTTGCATTTGTACATACATACCTGTAGATAACGTCCTTTGTCTATTTTTGTATATTGAGTATTATTTTTAAATATTTTTTGTATATTGTTATTTCCTATTTACTTATTCTATTTTTTATTTTATTTTTTGTTATCTGTGTCTTGTCACTGTCATTCTGTTTGTGCTGTAAGCTTCTGTCACCAAAACGAATTCCTCATATGTGTAAACACACCTGGCAATAAAGCTCTTTCTGATGAAGTATTATGTCCATAAAGCTTACAGAACACAAGTTAAAGTTTAAGATTAGTTTATTTAAATAGCACTATTAAAACATTGACAGCTGACCAGTGTGCTTTACAACATTAGAATAAAATATCAGAAAGGCAAAAGTGAAAACAAAGGGAACTATATCAAAGATCAGACATCAGAAAAGACAAAGGAAATAGAAAAATAAAAACTCCCAAATAAATCAAGAGACAATGTATATATACAGTGGTGGTCAGAATTACCAGATCATCAGGAATTACCAGGAAGAGGACGTGTGTCTATATTGTCTTAATGCACGGTGAGGAGGAAAGTTTGAGTGGCCAAAGACTCTCCAAGGATCACAGATGGAGAATTGCAGAGATTATTTGAGTCTTGGGGGTCAGAAAGCCTAAAAAAAATTATCAAACAACCCCTACATCACTACATGTTGTTTGGGAGGGTTTCAAGAAAAATCCTCCTCGCTCATCCAAAAATAAACTCCAGCATATTCAGTTGTCAGACATGACTGGATCTTCAAAAGGGACCGGATTCTGTGGTCAGATGAAATCTAAAAAAGGGCTTTTTGGCAGCAAACCCAGCAGATGTGTTTGGTGCAAACAGGGATAAAAAGTACCCCATGCCTACGGTTAAATATACTGCTGGATCTTATATGTTGTGGGCCTATTTGTTTGCTGGAGGTCCTGGACTTCTTGTTCAAATACATGGTATTATGGATTCTAGCAAATACCAACAGATAAAAAATCAAAACCTGTCTGCCTCTGCTAGAAATCTTATAATGGGCCGTGGTTGGATCTTCCATCAGGACAACGGTCCAAAACAAACATCAAAATCAACACAAAAATGGGTAACTGAGCACAAAATGAAGCTTCTGCAATGACCGTCCCAGTCCCCTAAACTGAACCCTATAGAAGATGAGTGGGGTGAACTGAAGAGAAGAAGCACCAACATGAACTTGTGAATCTGAAGGATCTGGAGAGATTCTGTATGGAGGAATAGTCTCTGATCTCTTGTCAGGTGTTCTCCAAACTCATCAGGCATTATAGAAGAAAACTCAGAAAACTGTTATCTTGGCAAAAGGAGATTGCAAAAAGTATTTAATAACAGGGTGCCAATAATTATGGCCAGCGTGTTTTGGAGAAAAACATTTATTTTATAATGTGATTTACCCCCCACTTTCAATTATTTTACTTCAATGAAAGGTTTGATTTCTGCAAATTTTTTGAATGAAAGATCAATAGGATAAACAATGCAGATTTATTTTTTACAGCCATTTTTTTTATCATATTTACCAGGGGTGCCATTAATTCTGACCACCACTGTATATCATGTATATCATATACACTCAACTAAAGGATTATTAGGAACACCATACTAATACTGTGTTTGACCCCCTTTCGCCTTCAGAACTGCCTTAATTCTACGTAGCATTGATTCAACAAGGTGCTGAAAGCATTCTTTAGAAATGTTGGCCCATATTGACAGGATAGCATCTTGCAGTTGATGGAGATTTGTGGGATGCACATCCAGGGAACGAAGCTCCCGTTCCACCACATCCCAAAGATGCTCTATTGGGTTGAGATCTGGTGACTGTGGGGGCCATTTTAATACAGTGAACTCATTGTCATGTTCAAGAAACCAATTTGAAATGATTCGAGCTTTGTGACATGGTGCATTATCCTGCTGGAAGTAGCCATCAGAGGATGGGTACATGGTGGTCATAAAGGGATGGACATGGTCAGAAACAATGCTCAGGTAGGCCGTGGCATTTAAACGATGCCCAATTGGCACTAAGGGGCCTAAAGTGTGCCAAGAAAACATCCCCCACACCATTACACCACCACCACCAGCCTGCACAGTGGTAACAAGGCATGATGGATCCATGTTCTCATTCTGTTTACGCCAAATTCTGACTCTACCATCTGAATGTCTCAACAGAAATCGAGACTCATCAGACCAGGCAATTTTGGTGAGCTCGTGCAAATTGTAGCCTCTTTTTCCTATTTGTAGTGGAGATGAGTGGTACCCGGTGGGGTCTTCTGCTGTTGTAGCCCATCCGCCTCAAGGTTGTGCGTGTTGTGGCTTCACAAATGCTTTGCTGCATACCTCGGTTGTAACGAGTGGTTATTTCAGTCAAAGTTGCTCTTCTATCAGCTTGAATCAGTCGGCCCATTCTCCTCTGACCTCTAGCATCAACAAGGCAACAGGACTGCCACATACTGGATGTTTTTCCCTTTTCACACCATTCTTTGTAAACCCTAGAAATGGTTGTGCGTGAAAATCCCAGTAACTGAGCAGATTGTGAAATACTCAGACCGGCCCGTCTGGCACCAACAACCATGCCACGCTCAAAATTGCTTAAATCACCTTTCTTTCCCATTCTGACATTCAGTTTGGAGTTCAGGAGATTGTCTTGACCAGGACCACACCCCTAAATGCATTGAAGCAACTGCCATGTGATTGGTTGATTAGATAATTGCATTAATGAGAAATTGAACAGGTGTTCCTGATAATCCTTTAGGTGAGTGTATATCATATATATATATATATATAAAATAACCAACTGAAAACACTTACAATTTAATCATATAGGGACATTAAAAGCAATAGAAAAATAGAAAAATCTGTAATGTAGATGCAGTAAACTGCCTAATGTGAACTAGTAAACTGTTCCAGAGTTTTAGGACCCTCAACAGCAAAGGCACGTTCTCCTCTTTGTTTGACTGAACTCCAGTCATATACTAAGAGTTATATTTCCATGAGATAAGAGTGAATTTTTATTGGCCTGGCCTTACACACAGACAGCAATGACTGTAAATGAATGAATGAATGTTAATGTAAATGTATCAGTTTCTGTGGTTGATTAAAATATCCTGATAGGCCTTTACTTGCCTAACAGTTGAACTTCTGAACTGGACACACAGTCACAACTTAGGGGATCCACAGATATATATATATATCATATATAAAACAGAGGGTTTCTTTCTGGAAGTTGCACATCCTGAATAACCTTCGTGTTCTTCACATCCTGAATTACATTCACAGCAGAAGATGCGTCTGTTTGTCGTCTCGATGCTGCTGGTGTTTGGCTTTCTGTTCATCATGACTGATGTTGTAGATTCATTCACAACATGCAAAGAGTCTTTTTTTAAAGATCAGCCTCCAGTGATTCCTGGCATTCTGGAGAATTCAGTCTCAATGAATCAGAATCGGTACAGAATAATCTGTCAAAAATATATCAACAATTACAGATTTGCAACTCTCTACGACACAACAAATAAGATCCCGATATTCTCAGCTTACAAATATACTGGGAATGCAGTGAAACGACCTAAAAGTGCTAAATGGAGGACAGAGCCACAGGTGAGGTTGCAATTTACTATTTTTTTTCTTTTCTTTTTTTCAGTTATGTTTTAGTCCATTAATATAATCCATTATTGTCTCTTTTTTTCTTTGTCAATTATCTGTTCTGTAGCTTGAAGATTCAGAACAGGCCGTGGACGGAGACTATAAGATCAACAAAATGAATGTGAATCGTGGACACTTGTTTTCCTGCTGTCATGCAGCTGATCAAGACACTGTCGAAGCTACATTCACACTGACCAATGCTGTGCCGCAGTACATAACCTTTAACGGTGGGAGCTGGAGCCGCATGGAGCAAACAGTTAGAGGGATCATGAATTCTCACTGCAGTGATGAAAATATTCCTGGGAAGATCTTAGCCTATGTGTTGACAGGAGCTGTGCCGAACACTAAAACACCACCACAACACACTAAAAAAAAAAGGTTCTTCAGCGGTTCTTCAGGGGTTCTTTGCGGTGGTTAAGGTGCTATATAGCACCACTACCATTTAAAGAACCTGTTAAGCCCAGTTTGGTTCTTCAGCGGTTCTTTGGGGTGGTTAAGGTGCTATATGGCACCTCTTATGGTTCTACATAGCACCATTTGACAAAGGTAGGTGCTATATGGCACTTAAAGTGGTTCCCCTATGATTACAAGCCAATGAACCACTTTTAGTGCTATTTAGCACCATTTTTGTTTAGAGTGAACATTTATTGAATAACAGAGTCAACATTCCCTCACACATGTGGACAGTGTTCTGCTGCTATAACAGTACGAGCAAAAAATATGTGTCTCAAGCTCACTGGGCTGAAAACATAGATGAGGACATAAAGGAAAAGAAATCTATCAGTGTAAAGACCCTGAAGGATTTACAGGACTTTCTGAAGAGCAAATATAATAAAGAAATCTCACTGTTTAACGGTGACTGTTTGGATCTTTTAAAAGCAGATGTAAGTCCACCTCCAGAAGCAGAGGCTTGTGATGAGCCAGATAAGGAATAATCATAATGGTCCACCATTAAAATTTACCAGCAGCATTTTGGGCCAGGATATGTGGCTAGTTTGTCTAAATGTAGAGTTGGTATGAAATGAAAAGAGTATAACATATTTCTGTTATTAACTCTGACCCTGTTGTTTCTTTGACAACTTCAAAGCCATTCAAATAAATGCTTTCAAATCATGCAAAATTAAATAATACTTGTGTCTACAGCTTTATTTATGTGTTGAACATGTCACATCAACCGTCTCAGTGTTTTTGGGATAATCTAGAAATAGAAATATTGGCAATTATTTGCAAAAGACACAGATCAGGTCACAAAAGAACACTAGGGCTTAGGACAATTCTAAGAAGTGACTCCAAATGCCACAAGATATATGTTGCAGTGCTTGTAGTGGTGTGAAGGAACTCACACATCCACAGTCTGTGGATTCACAAGTTTAGATGTGTGAACATCAGTGTTAAAGACCATCATCTTGGCTGCTAAACTATTTGAGAACAGAGGCTGACTGAACTGCAATACTTTTTGTGGAACTAAAGTTTGCTTTAAAAAAGCATTTACATTTCTACAACCACTTCAGTTTTATCTGTCAAAAATATAGTTCCAAAGAAAAAGACTCCAAAAATGAAGGTTCAAGATATACGTTTGCAACTCTCTATGACACAAGAAGTATTATCCCTGTTTTCCAAACTTACAAATATACTAGGGAAGAAAAACAATTCAAAAGACCAAGAATTCCATAGATGGTTGAGGCTCAGGTGATGATTTTCAAGCTGTACTTGATATTTTATTCTTAGTTTTAATGAAATAGCCTACACTGGTCAGCAGAAATAAACCAGTTTCCCCGGTAACCTCTGTACACCAAACAACAACAGGTCTCGAAATAACCAATAACCCCGGTAACCTCTGTACACAAAACAACAAGTCTCGAAAGATTTCTCTCACTTCACGATAGTTTGCCAACATACAAGCTAGCTAGTAGCTATAGTAGGCTAGTTAGTCCTAAAATGTACAACATGCTATGGTACGGTTCAATTTTTTTATTGCATTTTTTAACACAACGTTGTGTTTTTCATGAACCACATTTCTGTTAAAACAACCCAGCATTTTTTTTAGTGTAACTATAAGATTTGTGTGCTATAGCTAAAGGAATACTGTAAATGTAATGTGCGCTACTCTTTTGAGGCCATATTATAGGTTTGTGTGAAAAACAGAATGGAATTAAATCACTAATAATCTGATAATTTAGCATTTTTAGACCAATTTTTGCATGTTCTGTCACTTTGTATTTCTCTGTTTTTTTCTCCACAATACTTCCCTAATTAAATGTCTTCTATCTGCTTTATTGAAGGCTCTAGTATGATACATTGCTTGTGAAGTTCATAATTTGTAAGTTACTTTAATGATAAAAGAGTGTAATAAATGAATAAATGTTATGATATTTTATTACTGCATCTAGTCTGATATTGGTTTGATTGTGTGAGACGTCTGAAGGGATGAAAACAGGGAAAAGTCTTGTAGAAACATAAAGAACAACGCAGCAGTAATATATCTGTCCGTAGTCTTTATATACCATTACACTGATGATGGCTTATCCTGAAACGAGTCTGTGTGGACATGGTATAAATAAATATATGAGATATAACTAGAGAGTGCGGTTTTTCATCTTTATTAGTGAATAATGACCAGCATCAAGCTTTAAAAATGGATACAAATGTATCACAGAATGATCCTATGCAACATGGGTCATGTATGAACTTATACACTATAGGCTACATATACTGAAGTGCAATATTGTCCAATCCAAATGTGACACAATGTGGCTTGAAATTATGTTGACATTTATTTTAAAAGGTTTCAAAATCTGCTGCAGCAAAATCTAAATGCCAACAATATGAGATTTTATGCTTAATGTTTGGGGTTGTAAATCAATAGTAATCAGCCTCATTCTTCACTTTTGGAGAACACAAACATATAATTATACCTTATTTTTTAGAGGTAGTCAAACATTAGTTGCCCAATTTGTTAGTCAGACTCATAACTTCATTACTTCCAGTCTGTATTAATAAGGATGACACTGTATGTGACTTCCTTATTCTGAACAAACTCGAGCAGCACTGAAGTCTCAGCGGACACGTCTTCTGTCAGGCTCATGAAATGGATTCAATCTATGAAAATTCTGATTTCATACTTTCACCAGTTGCTTCGGGTGAAAACTGCTCTCGACACAATGGTAAGGGTGGAATGTTTTCAGTATGCATTTGTTTCTATTTCAATGCCTGGAGGAACCTTTTGGGTTTCTTCACTTTGCCACACCAGCGGAACCGTCTGTAGATCCTCTAGGCACCCTTTAAAAAGGGGTGGTTGTCTGAGGAACCACACAGGTTTCCAGAGGAACTCTTATATAAGGCACTGTGTGGAACAGTTTTGGGTGCCTCCAGGAACCAAAAATGTTGTTACTATGGTTACTATTGACTTCTATTATAATTAACAAACTGAACCAAATACAAAATAAAAATTGTTTATTACATATTTTAGATCCATTTTAATACATAGCCTACACTTCCATGCACTTGGGGAAAAAAAGCTAGTAATAGATTAATATCAATGAGTACACACAACAAATTAGTATAATACATAAGCAACATGAATAATCAACCATGTTTATACTACAGGGCCGTTGAATGCTTGAATCTGATTGGTTGACGAACGTTCTAAGGTGTGCATTATTTTCAGGGAAACGCACGGCTAAAGTAGTTCCAGGCAGGTCTTGACCGCATTACAGTTCCATATCACTTCGCGTAGTCAACTGTAATAACGGAAAATAGGATACAATTCATAACAAGAAAAAGCATTTCGCCCCATGCGCTTGATCTGCAATGTTCAATGTCTAGCTTCACAATCAATAGAAACATGCAGTTTAATTTGAATAAATAAACTATAAAGTCCTATCTATAATCAATAGAAAATTAAACTGAATATAGGCTAAATAAATGGATAGTCCTGCAGCACGGATTTTTATTGCAGATAATTTAACAAATAAATAATTATTGATAGGCCTACTTGTTAAAAGGGCTTTGGGTTTCATTTATTTGGCTAGTCTACTGTCATCTGTCAATAATAGAAAAAAAAAAAAGAATTAACGAATTAATTAAAACGAATTGAATTAATTAATTAATTATAATATTGACGCACATGCTTTTCTGTCTCATTATTGCAACATCTCTCTCTAATAACTGCATTAATAACTGCATAAAGCCGGGAACACACTTTAAGGCCGGTTGTGAATGTAATTTGATACTTATGACTGATCGTGCCCAAACGCGTGTTCAGCGCGTTCAGTCTGTGTTCAAAGTCGGTGTTTAAAATCTGCTGCAGTCGATTAAAACAGTCAGAGAATGTGTCAGCGAGTCGTGTGTCCCCATACCAGCATTAGTCTGCTATCAGTGGCTCAAACCTCCGTTACTAACTCTGAAATGACGTTTTGGAATTAGCAACGGAGGCATGGGATTAGATGCGTAAGAAACCCATCTCTTCCGTGAGCACTTAACCTTATAAAAAAAAAATACTCTGAATAATACCTGAACTTCGTATTTTGAGCACTTCTTGCGTTGTTGTTGTTTTTGCCTCTTTATGATGACTCGCTGAATTTTTGTCCTAATTTGTAAGTCGCTTTGGATAAAGGCGTCTGCTAAATGACTAAATGTAAATGTAAATGTAAATTAGTCCTACATACAAGAGCGTTTTAATGACAAAAACTTTACAAACGTATTGAAATACATAATCTGAACAATGTTTCGAGGTGTGGTAACTGTAGTATAAGCGGAATAATTGACTTCAGGCCGTTGAATTATTAGAAAAATAATGCACACCCGAGGTGTAACGGCCACTCCGCTTCGCGTCGTGACCGCATTACCACCTCGGGTGTGCATTATTTTTCTAATAATTCAACGGCCTGTCGTCAATTATTCCTTACATGTGCATCTTCACTTAACTTAAGTTTTGTTAAAATTTGTTAAGTCTGACATCACTGTTTCCAAATCCAAACAGTGCTAATATACACTCATTGTGCTATAATATTCCTGAAAATTATGATCCTAACTTTTATCTCTATACCGAAATCTTGGTATAGTTGATATAGATAAATTTTGAATCATAAAATATTGAAGTCTGGGATGCCGTGAGACTGGAGACTGTAATGTACACTATGGCTTTTGAAAAGCTTAAATGTGTGATTTGAATCAACAGTGCTATTAAATGGTTGTTGAGTATTCTCATGAAACAAGATAGAGGAAGTAGAAATAGAGGCTTCGACCCGGAAACAGTATTCCTTATGTCACAAGAAGCAGAAAACTATTCCATTATAACAGAGTTAAGGTGCAGTAAAATTGTTCTGTGAATGTTCACTGGTGAATTCCAGTCATTTCCATAAGAATTCACACGATCAACAATTTTGTGTGTGGTCAAAAATGTCACTAAGGGACCAAGTTGGACACTGGAATTTGCTAGATTTGACCAACAGAAAGCTGTGCGAAAGTGACTCCTATGAGAGCTGTGCTTCACACATTACATCGCTACTGAGTGCTGACAATGATCAATAGACCTTTTTGCCTGTGTAATTTCACGAAATTCACAAATGTGACGCACCTTTACTCGCTGCAACATAAAATGCAATCAATAATAATGTGAGGGATCATGATCAAGGGACATGTGAGGTACTTAACGAGTTAGAAAAGTGAAAAGGTGCATCAGCTTCATTTTCCGTTAGGTTTTCCTCTTTTCTGGTGGATGGTTCAGGCACTTCAGTGATTTTCGGGTCTAATGAATTTTCGGGTCTCTTTCATATAATTTTTCATGTGACGAGTTTGACAGTATATTGTATGATTCTTTGGCTAGCAGTTGTGGAAAAGACATAACGAGAAAGATTACATGTCGCCTATGTGAACATTATTTCCCATAAACATTATTAGATCCATCGGCATGACGACAAGTTCCATGATTCCGCTTATTCACTGCGTCATCAATCTACGCCTTTGTTATTGTAAGAGGTTAGCGTCCCCTAGCGGTGAAAAACATTACATATTGTAGCTTTAATGATGTAAGGAACAACAATAGAAGATTAAAACATATGATTTATTGAATTATATGACGATAACTTTGTATTTTCATTTGCTCCCTCTGCTAAAAGTACTGAGAATTGTAGTTGTTTTAGTTATGATTACATTATTAAATGTCACTGGTAAACTGGTAAAACATTTTAAAGCATCAAAGGAATTGTCTCGCCTAATAAAAGCATAATCATAAGCAGTTTGTTCAATAACAGCGATTATGTGAAGAGCTCTTTCAATGGGACAGTTAGTAACAATTTGATAATGAAAGTTCAAAACTGAAAGTTGCTGTTTTTAAAGACTTTCATACTCAATTGGGAACTCACGTGTGTCAAAAACCAGCTGTCAGTCACTGATTCCAAAAACTGTACATAATAAAAGGTACAGTATGTCATTGCATTCAGGAGCATGGAATATTGTTGACAATAGTAATTGCGTGGAATATTGTTGACAATAGTAATAGCATGAAATTTCAACAATCGCTGAGAGAGAATTAACTCCTCAACCAATGGGCTTCAACAACCTTTGTACAACCATATGAAAGAAATAAAGCCAAACTGGTTTGTAATAAGTGAATATGGTAATGCTGTTTTTGGAGTTGTTTAATCATCCTCTGATGAGATATAGATTTTATATGCAGTTGCTTTCATCTAAGGCCGTGTGGTTGTAAGACAGTTGTAGTTGTGTTTCTACTCATCTCTTCCCTTTTTTCTATTCTTGTTGTTCCTCTTATCTTCAGTGATTCTGTTTGTTAACTGCAGGTGTCATAACTAATGCTCAATCATCACTTTTGTGAATCTTCTGAAACTGCAACATTGCTTCAGAGTTACTTTTACTCTCTAGATTGGGACCATATGAAAACTGAGCAGTGTCTGTTTAACACTGAACATTTTTACTGTGCCAGTAAACATGTAACCAGCAACATGTGTTTTCTTTATTAAATAATTTATTCAGTTAGTTAGGAAAATTGTCGTGATCGTTATTTAACTATGAACACAAAATAAGAAACGTGATATGTAACATACCAGCACACCAGCATCCCAAGCTGGACCCAGTGTGTAAAACATACCTTATGCTGGTGACCATGCTGGAATTTGTAGCAGGGAAGGTCATGGGTTGAAAAAGTAAACATGAATGCAATGCAAGTTGCTTTGGATAAAAGCATCTGCCAAAAGTATAAATAAACATGTTTTTAGATATATTGCATAAAGCAGGGGTGTTAAACTCAGTTCCTGGAGGGCCACAATCCACAGCTTCAACCTTAATTAAAACACACCTGATCAAGCTAATCAAGTCCTTCAGGCTTATTTGAAAACTACAGGAATGTGGCCCCACATGGCTATTTTGAAAAACGGAGACATTTCCCTTCGTTTGTGCCCTTCGTTTACATGCAAACGGAGAATTCGCCTCTGAAAACGATTCTTTCTAAAAACTCCGGCCAGAGTGGAGATTTTGGAATACTTCGTTTGCACGTAAACTGAGAAAAACTGAGTTTTAGGCAGCGACGTCACAGAATGTGACTATTTTCGGGATTCTGATTGGCTAACGTGGTCTTGAGCTTCTCGTTACACTGCCACCTACGAGTTTGGCATGCTCTTGACAGCATATACACGGGTTCGTGTGCACGATGTTATTTTTGAAAACGAAGAGGGGTGAAATGTCCATTTATGAAAATAGCCATCCACGTGTAAACGTAGCCTGAGTTGAAACTAAAGTTTGCAGGACTGCGGCCCTCCAGGAACTTTTGCACCCCTGGCCTAAAGCAACTGTGATGTGTGAACTGGTGTGAAGTTTACCATTTAACTTCCTGTGAGCCGACTAGAAGTGTTTCAAGTGCTCATGTTATGATATTTTAAAGGTTTCTCGTTTTGTTTTGGATTCTCCGTAACAGGATTTGAGACTGAATTGCTGACGACTCCTTTCGGCAGTTCATAATCAAATAAATCTTTAGGAGACAATAACTTTTTTTGTCATGAGCGTTGGTCTTTAAAACTTTGCAAACCTTTTACATTCATAAGCTATATACACATGCACTGCATTAAAGGTAATATTCACATTTTGTCTTACGTTTATATCCACATGTTCTATTCCATTTTCTCTTATCTTTTCAGTAACAATGGTCACAATAAAATCACACTGGCAAACATTCAGACCATTCAGAGTCAACTATGATGAAAAAAGATTTTAACTGAAACTTTAAACCCTTCTCAGGAGTCATCTGTAATTTCAGGAATAGTTCCAGACGGCAATGCTGGACTGATTCAAGGAATCAGAAATAAATATAAAATATTTTCTTTATCTCATCAAATTTTAACCCCAGGTAACTCCACTGAAGAGAGAGAGAGAGAGGTCACTTCTCCTAAGTGGACTAAAGTTCTTCTGATTGTTCTGGGTTTCTCTCTTGTGTTTGCTCTCGGAGGTCTCTGCACTCTCTGGGTGATTTGTAAGTATAACTGATACTAGATCTTTGCTCTGTTCAGGGTTGTATTGACTGAGTTACTGTATGCAATTCTATACTTCACTTAACACATATAGCATCATTAGAACACACAATTTTTTGTAGCTTTTTATTTGTGAAATCATACTTCTCAGCAAAGATGTTTTATAAGGCAAGTGTTGTCAAACAAATCTCCATATTGAATGTGTAAACTGACATTAATTAAGCCTGAAGACTTCATTTACAAACTCCATTCAAACTTGTTTTGTAGATCTTGACATGATGTGGACTTTCATCAAAAACATATTTTCCTCTGCTGCTTTTGTCTTTAATCAGATAATCATAAGCTTGCTGATTTCGAATCACTGAATGAGCTGCACATCATCAACAGCAGAGGTGAGGAAACTGTATTTCATAAACGGTAGAGCACAGACATGTTTCATTAACAGTGTTGAGTGTTTATTGAACTCACCATGTGAGAAACATTATCTGCTTGTTCTCCTGTTGTCTTTTCACCAGCCATGAAGAAAGAGTTTAATGATCTTACAGCCAGATACGACACACTGAGAGAACGGCTGTCCTTGTACGATGGTGAGTGTCAGTTTACAAGCTTAGTGTGACACAAAGTGTGAATATTTCTGAACATGGAACCAGTTTGATTAACTTTATCTAAATAATGGAAGGTTTAATCACACTTTATTCATCTTTCACAGCTCAGTCTTGTAATATCTCTGTGAATGGACGGTTAGCTTGTCGTGGAAAGCTGTATTTATTCAGCTCTGATAAACTGAACTGGAGAAACAGTCGAGATGTCTTTGTTTCAAAAGGAGCCGATCTGGTGACCATAACCAGCACATCAGAACAGGCAAGCCAGATCAATTAGAAATGAATATGTTTTGATCACACAAATAAAACAAAGCTTTAAAAGGGTTTCTATTAACCTATAATTTACCTTCACATTTACCAAAAACACTTATTTTACACTATCACTCATGTACATTTTCTCCATTAGGATTTTCTGGTCTCTAAAATTAACGAGACGCACTGGATTGGTCTCAATGATCTGGACACTGAAGGACACTGGGTTTGGGTGAATAACCAAACTCTCAATGACACCAGAGTACAGTAAGAAATCTGCATGTGTTATCATGTCTAGGAATGTTAATCAATATACAAATATACAGCTGTTTTCTATAAATATTATTGCAAGTGTATTATTGCTTGTTTGTCTCTTAAAGGTTCTGGGCGTCGTCACAACCTAATAACCGGAGACAATATGATCCGTCTGGAGAGAATTGCGTTGCTCTGGGAGATTTGAATACCAACTTAGACTCTTGGTATGATGCTTCTGGTAGTATACTGAACAAATTTATCTGTGAAAGGGAATATTAATATTCCTCCATCAGTGGCACTGCATGTTATTAAAGAGGTGTAGCATGTAAATGCACAGAAAAATTGATTGTTCGCAAATTTCAGTTTTTTTTTTTTTTTTTTGTGTGTGTGATTGTGCCTGATTTTGTCCAAAAATATTGTTCATGAAACTGTGCTGCGGTCAGCAGGTGGAAGCCTTGCAGCTCTTCTTGGAATAAAAAGTTTTTCTTGGAATAACCAAGTGCTTATGTAGCCTACAAATAAGAGTGTATATGGACAATATCTCTTTTGTTTATGTATCTAAAATAACTGCAAAAAAAGAACAAAAATATTTGAAGTTTAAAGGGTTAGTTCATCCAAAAAATGTAATTCTGTCAATGAGATTCATTCACGTTTGAGCTTCAGCAAGAACCAATGAGGTTCATTCTCGTGTTACGCAGCACGTTTGAGCTTCAGCAAGAACCAATGAGGTTCATTCTCGTGTTACGCAGCACGTTTGAGCTTCTGTAAGAAACAGGAATTTCTGAAGACAATTTAACGACAGGTGTGACGCTGTCACGATCCCAGTTCTGTGTTTTATAAGGACTTTTGTGTTGAAATGTATTCTCAGTTTCCATTGTCTGATTTTCTTTCCTTTGTTTCTGTTTCTTTGATTACCTCGTTAGTTCCTGTGGTTCCATCATCAGACACACCTGTAGTTAATCATGCTTGATTTCCTTGTGTATTCAAACCCTTGTGCTTCGGTCATGTTTTGTAATGCTGGGTACACACCAAAAGATTTTTTACATCTTATAAGATTTTCAAAATGTGACAGACCACAAACATGAGGACAAAAAATCCTAGATTTAAGCGTTTTGCTCCTATAGTGTGTGGTCTGCCATGATGTGACAAAGACAGCACACCACACACAAACAGATTTTCAACCAGAGTCTCGACTATGAACACAGGAAATCTCGCAAAATATCGTGAGACTTCAGAATAAGCATGACGGACGATATGCAGGAAGAAATTGCGATAGTGTTTGGAATGATTTTCACAGAAAATTCACGTGAAAAAAACATTGTACCTTCCATTATATATAACCTTTTATACAGAAATATATTCATTCTTTATTGTCTTTATTTATTCTTTATTGGATTTATTGTCTCTTTAGAAAAAGTTATTTAATCCCTCTAGTCTATAGAACCTCACTGAACCCTTAACACTCAGCTTTTTCTTTTTTTTTTCTTTTTTTTTTTTATTGATTTTAAGAATTATACAATTACAGTCAGGGGGGTACAAAGAGTAAAGCCGATAAACAAACATAAAAAGACATATACATAAACAGTGACAAACTTAAAAGTTAAAAAAAAATTGAAAATGTTTACAGATTGAAACGCACTTTGCAGCTTTCTTATTTTTCAAACCCAATATTGTGTTTAGGTATTGTAAAATTTCTGCTCTTAAAATGAAAAACAAAGGCATGTTTCCTCGAAATGTACACTTATGAATACTAAATCTTAACATTAAGCTTCCTGCAAGTGTGTGTGTGTGTGTGTGTGTGTGTGTGTGTGAGAGAGAATGACCGTGTCTTCCATCATCTCGCTTTCTGATTGGATATTGTTTCGTTTCACGTGATAATCTCCAGAGCGTGCGCGTGTTTGTCCTCGGAGTTCCCCCCACACATCAGGATTTCTGATCGTAAATATTAAACATGTTTAATATTTACGATTCGCGATCGGAGCGGCTCCGACGTTCTTCCGAGCAGGTTCGGACACTCTTAACACACCTCACACCAAGGGAAAATCTGATAAAATAATCTGTTAAACCATCAAGATAATCGGGACATAGCTAGGATTGTCGGAAGGGGAGAAATCGGCCCAAAATCAGCCCGATTATCTTTTGGTGTGTACCCAGCATTAGTTGTCGTTTGCTCTTATGGTGTTCGGTCGTGGAGTGCCTGGATGTCCTGGATGTCCCGGTTTTGCCCTTTGTGTTCGTGTGGACTATTTGCCTCTTTATTTCTGGATTATCTGTGTTTTTGTCTTTTGCTATTAAAGTTATGTGCACACTTGGGTTCTCTCTCTGCCTCATCTCTACAAACCCATTACAGACACATTAAATATCTCAGCTGTATCACACAGGTACTTTAACTCGACAATAGCACACACAATTAATTTAATTACAGATAAGGCTTTAATTTGCTCTGATGCCTGTATATACAGGTTACTACAGGTTCATATTTAATATAACTAATGCATGATGTATAATTAATTCTAAAGTGAAGATCATGGTAATGCACTAGCAATGACTCTCCTATTAAAGATGATACTCCGATTAAAGACTGAATTCATTGTAAACTTGTTTTTTTGTAAGGTTTTGAATAGTAATTCCTTCCGGTGGATTTAGTAACACTTGAGTCATTACCAGGATCTTCAATTTAGAATACTAATCCAAATAATTAGTAGTTCCTTTAGAAAGAGTCATTACTATCCAAAAGGAATATAATGTAAACTTAGAAAGCAATGCAAGTCACTTTGAATAAAAGCATCTGTCCAATGCATGAATGTAAAAATGGTTCTTGCTCCTTGATATTTGTCTATGAATTATATGTTGTTGTTGTTTTAAACCGCCAAAAACCTGTAGATGAACAACAATCTCATCAGCCGATGATGGTAAAATCCTTAAAGTGAGGTCAAAGTATTACATGGATAAACAATGACACATCTCAACATACCTTCCCAAAATGTCGTTGAACCGTGGGTCGAGCTCAATGTTGTATTTGTCGATGTAGTCGTAGAGGTCCTCTGTGCCCAGGACTTTGGCAATCCGTACAAGCTGGACAAAGACACAGTACTGGTTAAAAACAGCAGAGGGCAGCAGACACACATCCAACAGATCAAACCAGCTGACAACTGAAGTCAGCATTACACTGGTTCTCTCCACACACACACAAACACACACAATTTTTTTTTCCATTGGCTGTTGGATTATTGCAGAAAATTAGCACTGTGACCAACAAAAGTTTATGATTTTTGCATGTTTTATTCATCATGAAAACTTTTGTATATTTTGAAGCCTAAATTCAGAATGGTTTGCATGTAGGCTACGTGATTGTAAACATAAAGCGGACAACACAAGTAGATGTGTTTTCCTGTTCGGTGATGATGTTTAATGTCCCGTAAACCTCTGTAATCCAATTTAGCCACTTTTTAAATCACAAGGGGGAATTAGTGATGTATTTTATTTCATAGAATAAAAAATGAAAATATCTTAAACTTGTGTTCACCAGGAACCTTATTTTAGGCATTTAACCAAAAATCTATTTTAAAAAAAACCCCATTGACTTCAGAACATTGACCGGAAGTGCTAAAATTCAGGTTTCAGCCTGAAAAAAAAAATTATATAGGCTAGTTATAATATTAACCGTACAATTGTATATATAGTTAGGCTATGTCATTTCTATATAATTATATGTAATACCAATATATTTTAGGGCTACAACTAATGATTATTTTGATAATCGATTAATCTGTCGATTATACAGACTCAAATTTGTTGTTGATTATTTTCATTATTGATAATGGACGATTTTATAAATTAGTTGTTGCAGCCCTATATTTTATATTATTGTAATTCATATACTTATGAGTATGCAAAGTAATCCTCAAACCGAGTTATAGCACTTCATAACAGTATAGGATAAGTAGGCTCTCAGCTGTTGTGGGAATTCCCCCTCTTTCCTCTATTCTGCTCTGTTTTATTGTTAATTATTATAATAAATCAACATATACCCTGGCTGTGTGTGTCTGTGTGTGCCTGTGTGTGCGCATAAAATTGTGGAAAAGATGAGAAACCAGAAATGGGGTGGGATAGGCTAGATCCATCAGCAAAGTCCTCAGTCTCAATTTCGGCCAATATACCCTCGGCCACTGATGTCCTGGTCTCAGGCTCACTGGGGCGCTCCTCTTCCGGGGCGAGGGTCCGCGCTGACCTCTTCAGGCACTGTCTGACACGTCGCAGCGGGACTTTTTTGAGACTTTATTTTTCTGCCTCGTATTTAAAAAACATATATGGTAAGAAAAATATTGGATCACAGGGGCTGAAGTGAAGTAATACCTTGGTCATGACCTAGTGTTAATGAGTCTCATGAGACATGAAAATAATAGATTATTCGCTCAAGACCTTTTCACCTATTCTTATTTGGGAATAGATGACTCGCTGAAAATTTTTACTACATATTTCAGTTCACATCACCTGCAAAACTCATTCCAAGCAACACAACTCTTAACACATGGCTCAAAACAGGCTCAGTGCAGCAAACACAATACACAACCCTCACTGAGATAACACACACTGTCACTCAGAACACACTGAGAGGAAAAACACTAGCATCAAACACCAATACAGAAAATACAAACTTTTCATCTTTACAGTTTGAACAATTTCAGTGACTTCATACAAAGTAATATTTTCTTCAAAGAAAAGAGTGACATTCTTTCACATGATTTATTAAAATTTTTAGAACATAATTCTTTAAGGTAAATGAAAATTAGCAGTTTGCTTCAATAGTCTGTAATAATTTACGGAATTACAGTAATGAGAAAAAAAAGGTAGAAACTAAAAGTACATACTGTAATTCGAACAAATAATTGAGGGGATAATCCTGAAATTGCAGTCATCAGTGTTTGAAAGGCACAAGGCTGAAATCTATTCTGTTTTGAATGTGTGGTTCACAGTTTTGACAGCAGTGTGTTAGCATTTGAACAAAGTGCTGTAAATCCACAGTGTTGTGCAGGTTGTGGTAAAAGTCATGGGATAAGTGTGTAGAGTTTTGAAAACTGTGTTCAAGCAATGAAAAACGAACTAGAGTTTGGTCCACATGAACTGCTGCTGTGCAGACTGTAGTTAGAGTTTTGCACATGTGACTCCAGTTGTGCTCACTGTCGTTTAGCAATCGAAAAAAACTGTAAGTGCAACTGATGTTGCTTTGAATGGATGTTTGACTGAACAAGGCTATTTCAAATTTCAAATACATGCTCCTTCAGTCCTTTCATCTGTTTCATTTCTTTGCATCCAAAGACGTAGGACCTACAGTAGGATACAAGACAAGGAAACAAGGATGTACAAATAAGGAACTGAGCACATTTTGACTAGAGGTCCACATGTTTAAAATAAAATGTGAGTGGAGAAAAGCAAATTCTCAACGCGTGGGGTTTAACATGGATTTGGCCCACCCTTTGCTGCTATAACAGCAAACTCTTGAAGACTTTCCACAAGGTTTAGGAGTGTTTTTATGGGAATTTCTGACCATTCTTCCAGAAGTGCATTTGTGAGGTCAGGCACTGATGTTGGATGAGAAAGCCTGCTCGCAGTCTCCGATCTAATCCATCCCAAAGGTGTTCTATGGGGTTGAGGTCAGGCCAGTCAAGTTCCTCCACACCAAACTCGCTCATCCATGTCTTTATGGACCTGCTTTGTGCACTGGTGCGCAGTCATGTTGGAACAGGAACATCCCCAAATTGTTCCCACAAAGTTCCTTTCACTGGAACTAAAGACAACCCCTGAAAAACACCATGATCCCCCTCCACCAAACTTTACACTTGGCACTCCAGAGAACACGTCTCCACTGCTAGAGTCCAGTGACGGCGTGCTTTCTCACCACTGCATTCTCAACGTGTTCTTTAATCTGTTTCCCTCACAGAAAATCCTGCTGTTCAGAGCGTGAGATAAGTTACTCGCTTACTTGTGGTATTAGCAAGGGGGACATTCACAGTCGTTTCAAGTCTTCACAGCTTGCACAAGTGACAAGCAAATCACTCTATTGATGTCAGCTGAGATGCTGCAGTAATTTTGCATGTAGTCTTTCAGAACACAGAAAGAGAAAGTGAAAGTGTATCATATATTTTATTATATCATTCATGTGCATTCTACAATATTGTATTGTAAAAGGTTTATTTCCATAAAGCTAACAGAACATAACATGTGGTCACACACTAAATTATATTTCAATAAGCAAATGAGTAATTTTTTACTGACCTTGTCTTATTCAAACACTGATATCAGTGACTGAACGTAAATGCAAATTATTCACTTTATGCGCTAACTTTAAACACTGAAACTTTATGTTGAGCAGACATCTTGTGTGCAAGGATAGAGACACAAAAACAAATCCAAAGTGTTCAAAGTCATATTTTGTCAAAACTTATCGAAGCATAAATAGTTTTACCACTTACAAGAATTAAAGTTTTTTTTTTTTTTTTTATTGCTTGCACACAATTTCTGAAACTATGGCTCAGTTTCTTGAAACTCTACACACAAAACCACAAACCACGAACACATGCAAAACATCAGACATATCTTGCAAAAGCAAATACATCATTCAAAACTATTTTAACACTTTCAAAAATTGTGGTTTTGCGTAGTAACTCTACATGCAAGCATAAAATGACTAGCCACATGCACGCCAAACTGCACACGGATGTGAAAAATTTTCTTTTGCTAATGTCTTTTGCTTGTTCAGTGTGCAGTGGAGTGTACAGGAGTTTGTCACATGTACATGTACAGTATGTGCACAAATGCACTGCACAGTGCACAATTGATGAATGTTACAGTTATTGAACTGAACTGAATCAACACTGAAGTGACTTGAGCTGAATATTGACAGTATTGGCTTAGAGCTGCTTCTCAGACAATTTAGAATTTGTTACTATTGTGAAGCTGCTGTGAATCAATCTATAGTGTAGCTTGTATGTACATAAAAAAAAAAATTTTTAATTTTTTTTTTATATATATATATATATATATATATATATATAACACTCATTGAGCATGTTTGGGATGCTCTGGATCGGCATATACGTCAGCGTGTTCCAGGTCCTGTCACTATCCAGCAAGTTCGCACATCCATTGAAGAGGAGTGGACCAACATTCCACAGGCCACAATCAACAACCTGATCAACTCTATGTGAAGGAGATGTGTTGCACTGCGTGAGGCAAATGGTGGTCACAAGAGATACTGACTTGTTTTCAGATCTTGAACAATTTTCTCATGAAAAATGACGTTTATAATTTTGTTCAGTGTACATATATATTTTACACTATAAACAGAGATGAAAGGGGGTAAAAATAATTTCTTTCTTTCTCTGAGTTTAGATTTCTATGTGATCAATTTATGTGTAAGTGTTTTCACACATGATCATTGGGCGTAGGCCATCAGTAAATGAGTGTGGCATGTAGAGAACTGTGTTTAGAGTTTTGCACAAAAAAAATTTCAATTGCAAACTGAGTTTAAAGCGTATAATGTGCTTGTAGTTGTAGTTTTGTGCTTGTAGACTTGGACTGAAGATTAGGTACATGAGTGAATGGTTTCACTGAGTGAGCCTCAAGTTCCACTTTTAGTGTGTAAGCAATTTGAGAAAACTGTAAAATGTTTGATGGGTTTATTGATGTGTAAAGAATAAAGTACAGAAGAAAAAAAAAAACATAAGAATTGCTAAAAACACATTTCTTGAAACCATTACAAAAACCTTAAACACAAAACAAAAATCTTCAAACTACACTCAGAGAACATCTGAATCTTCTGGCAAAATCTAACAATTGCCTCAAAACCATTTTATCTGTGCTCAAATCAAACAACACTTTCAGATTATAGGCTACACACGAGTCAATATTATAAACACTACAGACCATTCCTTAGACACTACATTTAAAAAACAATGGAGAGCACAGAATCCAAAGCATGCAGTTACAGAAAAAAATATTGTAACAAAGTAAAGAAATTTTGCAATTATGTAAAAAAAAGTATAGTAATGACAACTTACAGTAGTAAGGTGAATAAATTGTATACTGTATGCACTGCAAATATAGTATTGTACTGAATATTGTATAGTTATGAATGTCTGTACAGTATATTCAGCACTTGCATGCTGTGAAAATACAGTGACCCAACTGCAAAAGCCAAAAAGGTAACAGTAAAAAACTCTAAATGAGTGCATGTTACAGTAAAGTACACTCAGAAGAGTTGTGCAACTGCAAAATCAAGGTCAGTGAGAGACTCGTTCTGCTTCAGCACCATGTCTTCATGTTGACTCACTTTGTCCACATCACAGACAATGTCATGTCTGCAGGCAAAGGGAAAAACCCTAAAGCCAGATCCAGCCTTGACAACACTGTCCACACCTCGCTCTTTCTCGTCCTCTTCATCCTTGTTCACATCCTCTTACACACACTCTTCCTCCTCTCCCTCTTGTATTGTTTCCATCCACTGACATTCAGTGCAACATTTTGAGTCAGTAAACTGACATTAATTAAGCCTGAAGACTTAATTTACAAACTCCATTCAAACTTGTTTTGTAGATCTTGACATGATGTGGGCTTTCCTCAAAAACACATTTTCCTCTGCTGCTTTTGTCTTTAATCAGATAATCATAAGCTTGCTGATTTCGAGTCACTGAATGAGCAGCACATCATGGTTTCAAAGACACTGGCGGCTCAAGAGATCAACAGCACAGGTGAGAAAACTGTATGTCATTAATGGTAGAGCACAGACATGTTTCATTAACAGTGTTGAGTGTTTATTGAACTCACCATGTGAGAAACATTATCTGCTTGTTCTCCTGTTGTCTTTTCACCAGCCATGAATAAAGAGTTTAATGATCTTACAGCCAGATACGACACACTGAGAGAACGGCTGTCCTTTTACGATGGTAAAAGGGTTTCTATTAACCTATAAATTTACCTTCACATTTACCAAAAACACTTATTTTACACTATCACTCATGTACATTTTCCCCATTAGGATTTCCTGGTCTATAAAATTAAAGAGACGCACTGGATTGGTCTCAATGATCTGGACACTGAAGGACACTGGGTTTGGGTGAATAACCAAACTCTTAATGACACCAGAGTACAGTAAGAACTCTGCATGTGTAATCATGTCTAGGAATGTTAATCAATATACAAATATACAGCTGTTTTCTAAAAATATTATTGCAAGTGCATTATTGCTTGTTTGTCTCTTAAAGGTTCTGGTGCGGGAATCCAAAACAACCTAATGCCGGGAGAAATGCTAATTGCGCTGCTCTGGGACATCAGGAAAAGAAATTAGACTCTTGGTTTGATACTTCTTGTACAAAACAGAAAAAATGTATCTGTGAAAAGGAATATTAATTTACTTCCATCAGTGGTACTGCATGTGATTTAAAGAGGTCTAACATGTAAATGCACAGAAAAAAATTGATTGTCCGCAAATATACGTTTTTTTGTGTGTTTGTGCCTGATTTTGTCCAAAAATATTGTTCATGAAACTGTGCTGCGGTCAGCAGGTGAAAGCCTTGCAGTTCCCTTTCAAGGGAACTCGCGTTGCGTCGGAATTGACGCTATGGGGAACGCTTTGCGTGATGACGTCTTGAAGCACATGTAAAATCAGTCCAATGGTGTGGCGGAACGTCAGAGGCGGGTGACGTCACGTACCAGGAAACTATAAAAGCCGGCCCAAACTGAGTCTTCAGTTGCGCTCTGTGTTGAAATCTGTCCTTGTTATTTGGTGTTGTCTGTCTTTATATATATATATATTGATTCAGTCATGGCGAGCAAGCAGCAGTATCGAGTGTGTGTCCATCCCTGCCCGCGTTATTTAACGGGAGGTGACACACACACTCTTTGTGTTGTTTGTTTGGGAGAGGAGCATGCCCAGTCAGCACTCGAGGGTGGTGACTGTGAGCATTGCTGTGCGCTTCCATTGCGTACGCTCCGATCCCGTTTGGCTCGGTTCAATCCCGACCACGTTCCCCAGGGCTCGGGTCCCGCCGCGGCTGAGGCTCGGCGGCGATCTCAGACCTGGGGTTCGCAAATGGATCTGTCAGTGGATGTTGAGACGGGCCCTGCCTTATCTCAGCCTCAATCTGACAGATCCAGTGCCTCTCATCAGGGTGTGGAAGCACGCGTTACGGTTTCTTCCCCCCCGATAGAGGCACCAATACTGCAACTGTCCAGCTCTGAGGAGTTGGATGTTGTGAGTATTGAAGCTGAGTCTGAGGATTCGCCACCTCAGTCTCACGCGTTTGAGGAACTGCTCGATGTTATTACTAGAGCAGTTGACAGACTTTCTATTGAGTGGCCAGAGGATAGGCAGGACGTTCGCTCAAAAAGCAAGCTTGACGAACGCTTCCTGCCATCTCGTGCGCAGCCCCAGCGCAGGAGTCTTCCGTTTTTCCCCGATCTCCACACCGAGGTGTGGAGATCGTGGGGGAAACCAGTGTCGTATAGAGTTTTTTCACCACACACATCCCATTACTCTTCCATTAATAAATATAAAGAGCATGGTTATGGGGAGATGCCGAAGGTGGAAGAGACGCTGGCTAGCTATCTCTCTCCAGCAACGGCATCTTCCCTGAAGACTCCTACACTTCCATCTAAACCAGTAAAAACAACATCTTCCCTGGTTCATAAGTCGTATGCAGCCGCTGGTCAAGCTGCAGCGTGTCTGCATACGATGTCCATTATGCAAGCCTATCAGGCTGAACTGCTGGGTGATTTAGAGGAGGGCGGGGGTATTGGTCCTGACACTGTGGCTGAACTACGCAGAGCCACAGATCTGTCTCTCAGGGCCACCAAGGAGACCGCCAGATCAATTGGGCGGTCTATGGCAGCCCTGGTGGCCACTGAGAGGCATCTGTGGCTCAATCTGAGCGACATTAAAGACAAAGAAAAAAATGTTCTCTTAGATGCTCCGGTCTCCACGGTTGGTTTATTTGGCGATGCAGTTAGTAGTGCAGTAGCAAAATCACAAGAAGCTGCCAAACAAGCAGCTGCTCTCCAAAAACTTCTCCCCCGCCGTTCTTTCTATGAGGCTGCTGAGCGGGAGCAGCCTCACTCCTCTAAAAAGAGCGCTGAGCACCGTGCCACTCAGAAGCAGAGCGTTTCCTCCCGTGCTCCCCCACAAAAACCTCGGGGACACGGAGGGCGCGCTCAAACCCAGCAGTCTTCGAGGGGTAAAACGGATCTGCGGACCGTTATTACTGGCAAGAAGGCTGCTGGGAAGAAGTCCTGACGTCCGAGGACCCAGGACAAATGAGGGTAGTTCCCCCCGAAGCAGAGCGGTTAACACCTCTTTTTACGGTGCCCGTCTCTCTTCGGTACCCTCAGGGGACCGTTCTGCCAACCCTGCCACCTCTGGTGTTACAGGGCGCAGCGGTCTCCAGCGAGCACATATCTCAAGGTCCACCCGGAAACGTAGTGGCCTCGGGATGCCCGCCCCCTCCGAGGAGGGTGCTAGAGCAGTCTGTTCGGTCGTTCCCTGCCGGTGCGCCGTTACAGGGCGTCGAACCGACTACTCAACAGCAACAAAATCCAGAAACCAGTCTCGAGAGGCTGGTACCTCTAGTAGAATCTTTGACAGCGTGGAAGCTACTGTCAAATGTTTCTCGTTGGGTCCTGCAGACCGTGGAAAAAGGGTATCAGATACAATTCAAGAAACGCCCACCTCGGTTTATGGGGGTCCTGCCCACAGTGGTGGGCCCCGAGCAGGTTCTGGTTATGGAACAGGAAGTAAACACTCTGTTGGAGAAGGGGGCCATAGAATATGTACCCCCCTCCAACAGGGAAACCGGGTTTTACAGCCGGTACTTCATAGTTCCAAAAAAGGACGGGGGATTGCGTCCCATTTTAGGTCTTCGAGTTCTGAACGAGTCAGTCATGCAGCTCAAGTTCAAAATGTTAACTTTGAGACAAATCGTGCCACAGATCAGGTCCGAGGACTGGTTTGTCACGATAGATCTCAAGGACGCATATTTCCATATTTCCATCCGTCCGTGTCATTGGAAGTTCCTGAGGTTTGCTTTCGGGGGCAAAGCATACCAATATCGTGTTCTTCCATTCGGCCTGGCTTTATCACCCCGCACTTTCACCAAATGCGTGGATGCAGCTCTGGCGCCTCTGCGCCTCCAGGGTATTCGCATCATGAACTACATCGACGATTGGTTGATTTTAGCTCAGTCGCATCAGTTGGCGGTTCAACATCGAGATGTTGTTCTCGCCCACATGAAAGAGCTGGGGTTACGGCTGAACGCCAAGAAGAGTGTGCTTTCTCCACTTCAGAGGACCACTTTTTTAGGCGTGGTTTGGGATTCTGTGTCGATGCAGGCGCGCCTGTCACCGCCACGGATAGATTCCATCCTTGCAGCTGTGAAAAGTGTAAAGCTAGGCCAGCTACTCACTGTCAAACAGTTCCAGAGACTGTTGGGTCTCATGGCAGCAGCTTCCAACGTGATACCTTTTGGACTGCTACACATGAGGCCCCTGCAGTGGTGGCTCAGGACCAGGGGGTTTTCCCCGAGGGGCAACCCATTTTGCACAATCAAGGTCACGCGGCGATGCCTACGTGCCTTGGTTATGTGGAAGAAGCCTTGGTTCCTGTCCCAGGGCCCAGTGTTGGGAGCTCCTTGTCGTCGCAAACTGCTAACGACGGATGCTTCCCTCACGGGCTGGGGAGCGATCCTGGAGGGTCGCTCGTCTCAAGGTCTGTGGGAAGACCATCATCGTTCCTGGCATATCAATCGCCTAGAGATGTTAGCTGTCTTCCGGGCTCTGAGGAGCTTTATCACAGATCTCAGGGGGCACCATGTGCTAGTACATACGGACAACACATCGGTAGTCGCCTATATCAACCACCAAGGGGGTTTGCGTTCGCGCCCGTTATCCAACTTGGCACGCCATATCCTCTTGTGGTCCCAGGGGAAGTTGCTGTCTCTCAGGGCAGCCTACATCCCCGGGGTACAGAATATAGGAGCAGACACTCTGTCGAGGCAGGGGCCGAGGCCCGGGGAATGGAGGCTCCACCCCGAGGTGGTGGAGCTGATATGGAGGGAGTTTGGCCAAGCACACAAGTGGATCTGTTTGCGTCTCGAGAGACGTCTCACTGTCCACTTTGGTTCTCCCTCACGCATCCAGCTCCTCTGGGACTGGATGCTATGGTACAGACATGGCCGAGGCTACGTCTGTACGCCTTTCCCCCAGTTGCTCTGCTCCCGGGAGTTCTGGAAAGAGTTCGCAGGGACCGGGTCCATCTACTTCTTATAGCCCCGCGCTGGCCGGGCAGAGTATGGTTTCCCGACCTTGTGTCCCTCCTCGACGGGCATCCTCTGGAGCTACCCGTCAGGAGGGACCTTCTGTCCCAAGCAGGGGGCTCAATATTTCACCCCCGCCCAGAACTGTGGAACCTGTGGGCTTGGCCTCTGAGGGGGCCCAGCTCATAGAGTCAGGTCTCTCAACCGAGGTTGTTGAGACCATTCTACAGTCCAGAGCTCCCTCCACGAGGAAACTTTATGCCCTGAAGTGGAGAGTATTCACTTCTTGGTGTAGTGACCGTCGGTTGGACCCAGTCCACTGCCCAATTGGTACAGTACTGGAGTTCCTGCAGGAACGGTTCACTGCAGGTCTGACCCCGTCCACTTTAGAGGTCTATGTGGCGGCCATAGGTGCTTACCACATTCCTTTGGGTGGAATGTCTGTGGGGAAAGACCCTCTGGTATCTCGTTTCCTTCGTGGCACTTGGAGGCTGAGGCCTGCAGTTCGCTCTAGGGTGCCACCATGGGATTTGTCCGTTGCGCTGCAAGGCTTATCCCAGGCCCCCTTTGAGCCTATTGAGGAGGTTCCTGAGAAGTTTCTTACTCTGAAAGCTCTTTTCCTTCTGGCTATTTCTTCTCTCAAGAGAATAGGGGATCTTCAAGCATTGTCGGTTGCTCCGTCATGCTTAGAGTTTGCTCCGGGTATGGTTAAAGCGTTCCTTCATCCGAGACCGGGTTATATCCCCAAGGTCCCCACTAATGTGGTCAGACCTGTTGTTCTGCAGGCCTTCTGTCCTCCTCCCTTTCAAAATGCTGACCAGGAGGCTAATAATTTGCTTTGCCCTGTGCGGGCGTTAGACGCTTACGTCCACAGAGCTGCCCTGTGGCGTAAGAGTGATCAATTATTTGTGTGCTTTGGGTCCCCTAACAAAGGGGGCCCGGTGTCTAAGCAAAGGATGAGCAAGTGGGTGGTCGAGGCTATCTCACATGCTTATGAGGCGGCTGGGCAGCCTTCTCCTTTGGCTGTCCGGTCGCACTCGACGAGGAGTATGGCGGCCTCTAAGGCCCTTATTTCAGGAGTTTCATTACAGGACGTCTGTGATGCGGCAGGCTGGTCCTCACCGCACACTTTCGTCAGGTTTTACTCTCTGGATCTAGACTCTGCTCCAGGGTCTCATGTTTTGTCTTCCTAGTGCTGCTCTACGGATTTCACACAGGACAGACATTTTGTAGCTATGGAGGCGTTGGTATAGACGTTCCCCATAGCGTCAATTCCGACGCAACGCGAGTTCCCTTGAAAGGGAACGCCTCGGTTACGACTGTAACCTCGGTTCCCTGAAGAGGGAACGAGCGTTGCGTCGCCCTGCCATATCTCCTTCATGCCTGTCAGCTCGACTTCAGACTTTTACGAAGCTTTCGTTTTCTGTTTGGGCCGGCTTTTATAGTTTCCTGGTACGTGACGTCACCCGCCTCTGACGTTCCGCCACACCATTGGACTGATTTTACATGTGCTTCAAGACGTCATCACGCAAAGCGTTCCCCATAGCGTCAATTCCGACGCAACGCTCGTTCCCTCTTCAGGGAACCGAGGTTACAGTCGTAACCGAGGCGTTCTTCTTGGAATAAAAAGTTTTTCTTGGAATAACCAAGTGCTTAAGTAGCCTACAAATAAGAGTGTATATGGACAATATCTCTTTTGTTTATGTATCTAAAATAACTGTGGGAATCCACCCTTACAATACCAATTTATTTTAGGGCTGCAACTAATGATTATTTTGATAATCGATTAATCTGTCGATTATACAGACTCAAATTTGTTGTTGATTATTTTCATTATTGATAATGGACGATTTTATAAATTAGTTGTTGCAGCCCTATATTTTATATTATTGTAATTCATATACTTATGAGTATGCAAAGTAATCCTCAAACCGAGTTATAGCACTTCATAACAGTATAGGATAAGTAGGCTCTCAGCTGTTGTGGGAATTCCCCCTCTTTCCTCTATTCTGCTCTGTTTTATTGTTAATTATTATAATAAATCAACATATACCCTGGCTGTGTGTGTCTGTGTGTGCCTGTGTGTGCGCATAAAATTGTGGAAAAGATGAGAAACCAGAAATGGGGTGGGATAGGCTAGATCCATCAGCAAAGTCCTCAGTCTCAATTTCGGCCAATATACCCTCGGCCACTGATGTCCTGGTCTCAGGCTCACTGGGGCGCTCCTCTTCCGGGGCGAGGGTCCGCGCTGACCTCTTCAGGCACTGTCTGACACGTCGCAGCGGGACTTTTTTGAGACTTTATTTTTCTGCCTCGTATTTAAAAAACATATATGGTAAGAAAAATATTGGATCACAGGGGCTGAAGTGAAGTAATACCTTGGTCATGACCTAGTGTTAATGAGTCTCATGAGACATGAAAATAATAGATTATTCGCTCAAGACCTTTTCACCTATTCTTATTTGGGAATAGATGACTCGCTGAAAATTTTTACTACATATTTCAGTTCACATCACCTGCAAAACTCATTCCAAGCAACACAACTCTTAACACATGGCTCAAAACAGGCTCAGTGCAGCAAACACAATACACAACCCTCACTGAGATAACACACACTGTCACTCAGAACACACTGAGAGGAAAAACACTAGCATCAAACACCAATACAGAAAATACAAACTTTTCATCTTTACAGTTTGAACAATTTCAGTGACTTCATACAAAGTAATATTTTCTTCAAAGAAAAGAGTGACATTCTTTCACATGATTTATTAAAATTTTTAGAACATAATTCTTTAAGGTAAATGAAAATTAGCAGTTTGCTTCAATAGTCTGTAATAATTTACGGAATTACAGTAATGAGAAAAAAAAGGTAGAAACTAAAAGTACATACTGTAATTCGAACAAATAATTGAGGGGATAATCCTGAAATTGCAGTCATCAGTGTTTGAAAGGCACAAGGCTGAAATCTATTCTGTTTTGAATGTGTGGTTCACAGTTTTGACAGCAGTGTGTTAGCATTTGAACAAAGTGCTGTAAATCCACAGTGTTGTGCAGGTTGTGGTAAAAGTCATGGGATAAGTGTGTAGAGTTTTGAAAACTGTGTTCAAGCAATGAAAAACGAACTAGAGTTTGGTCCACATGAACTGCTGCTGTGCAGACTGTAGTTAGAGTTTTGCACATGTGACTCCAGTTGTGCTCACTGTCGTTTAGCAATCGAAAAAAACTGTAAGTGCAACTGATGTTGCTTTGAATGGATGTTTGACTGAACAAGGCTATTTCAAATTTCAAATACATGCTCCTTCAGTCCTTTCATCTGTTTCATTTCTTTGCATCCAAAGACGTAGGACCTACAGTAGGATACAAGACAAGGAAACAAGGATGTACAAATAAGGAACTGAGCACATTTTGACTAGAGGTCCACATGTTTAAAATAAAATGTGAGTGGAGAAAAGCAAATTCTCAACGCGTGGGGTTTAACATGGATTTGGCCCACCCTTTGCTGCTATAACAGCAAACTCTTGAAGACTTTCCACAAGGTTTAGGAGTGTTTTTATGGGAATTTCTGACCATTCTTCCAGAAGTGCATTTGTGAGGTCAGGCACTGATGTTGGATGAGAAAGCCTGCTCGCAGTCTCCGATCTAATCCATCCCAAAGGTGTTCTATGGGGTTGAGGTCAGGCCAGTCAAGTTCCTCCACACCAAACTCGCTCATCCATGTCTTTATGGACCTGCTTTGTGCACTGGTGCGCAGTCATGTTGGAACAGGAACATCCCCAAATTGTTCCCACAAAGTTCCTTTCACTGGAACTAAAGACAACCCCTGAAAAACACCATGATCCCCCTCCACCAAACTTTACACTTGGCACTCCAGAGAACACGTCTCCACTGCTAGAGTCCAGTGACGGCGTGCTTTCTCACCACTGCATTCTCAACGTGTTCTTTAATCTGTTTCCCTCACAGAAAATCCTGCTGTTCAGAGCGTGAGATAAGTTACTCGCTTACTTGTGGTATTAGCAAGGGGGACATTCACAGTCGTTTCAAGTCTTCACAGCTTGCACAAGTGACAAGCAAATCACTCTATTGATGTCAGCTGAGATGCTGCAGTAATTTTGCATGTAGTCTTTCAGAACACAGAAAGAGAAAGTGAAAGTGTATCATATATTTTATTATATCATTCATGTGCATTCTACAATATTGTATTGTAAAAGGTTTATTTCCATAAAGCTAACAGAACATAACATGTGGTCACACACTAAATTATATTTCAATAAGCAAATGAGTAATTTTTTACTGACCTTGTCTTATTCAAACACTGATATCAGTGACTGAACGTAAATGCAAATTATTCACTTTATGCGCTAACTTTAAACACTGAAACTTTATGTTGAGCAGACATCTTGTGTGCAAGGATAGAGACACAAAAACAAATCCAAAGTGTTCAAAGTCATATTTTGTCAAAACTTATCGAAGCATAAATAGTTTTACCACTTACAAGAATTAAAGTTTTTTTTTTTTTTTTTATTGCTTGCACACAATTTCTGAAACTATGGCTCAGTTTCTTGAAACTCTACACACAAAACCACAAACCACGAACACATGCAAAACATCAGACATATCTTGCAAAAGCAAATACATCATTCAAAACTATTTTAACACTTTCAAAAATTGTGGTTTTGCGTAGTAACTCTACATGCAAGCATAAAATGACTAGCCACATGCACGCCAAACTGCACACGGATGTGAAAAATTTTCTTTTGCTAATGTCTTTTGCTTGTTCAGTGTGCAGTGGAGTGTACAGGAGTTTGTCACATGTACATGTACAGTATGTGCACAAATGCACTGCACAGTGCACAATTGATGAATGTTACAGTTATTGAACTGAACTGAATCAACACTGAAGTGACTTGAGCTGAATATTGACAGTATTGGCTTAGAGCTGCTTCTCAGACAATTTAGAATTTGTTACTATTGTGAAGCTGCTGTGAATCAATCTATAGTGTAGCTTGTATGTACATAAAAAAAAAAATTTTTAATTTTTTTTTTATATATATATATATATATATATATATATATAACACTCATTGAGCATGTTTGGGATGCTCTGGATCGGCATATACGTCAGCGTGTTCCAGGTCCTGTCACTATCCAGCAAGTTCGCACATCCATTGAAGAGGAGTGGACCAACATTCCACAGGCCACAATCAACAACCTGATCAACTCTATGTGAAGGAGATGTGTTGCACTGCGTGAGGCAAATGGTGGTCACAAGAGATACTGACTTGTTTTCAGATCTTGAACAATTTTCTCATGAAAAATGACGTTTATAATTTTGTTCAGTGTACATATATATTTTACACTATAAACAGAGATGAAAGGGGGTAAAAATAATTTCTTTCTTTCTCTGAGTTTAGATTTCTATGTGATCAATTTATGTGTAAGTGTTTTCACACATGATCATTGGGCGTAGGCCATCAGTAAATGAGTGTGGCATGTAGAGAACTGTGTTTAGAGTTTTGCACAAAAAAAATTTCAATTGCAAACTGAGTTTAAAGCGTATAATGTGCTTGTAGTTGTAGTTTTGTGCTTGTAGACTTGGACTGAAGATTAGGTACATGAGTGAATGGTTTCACTGAGTGAGCCTCAAGTTCCACTTTTAGTGTGTAAGCAATTTGAGAAAACTGTAAAATGTTTGATGGGTTTATTGATGTGTAAAGAATAAAGTACAGAAGAAAAAAAAAAACATAAGAATTGCTAAAAACACATTTCTTGAAACCATTACAAAAACCTTAAACACAAAACAAAAATCTTCAAACTACACTCAGAGAACATCTGAATCTTCTGGCAAAATCTAACAATTGCCTCAAAACCATTTTATCTGTGCTCAAATCAAACAACACTTTCAGATTATAGGCTACACACGAGTCAATATTATAAACACTACAGACCATTCCTTAGACACTACATTTAAAAAACAATGGAGAGCACAGAATCCAAAGCATGCAGTTACAGAAAAAAATATTGTAACAAAGTAAAGAAATTTTGCAATTATGTAAAAAAAAGTATAGTAATGACAACTTACAGTAGTAAGGTGAATAAATTGTATACTGTATGCACTGCAAATATAGTATTGTACTGAATATTGTATAGTTATGAATGTCTGTACAGTATATTCAGCACTTGCATGCTGTGAAAATACAGTGACCCAACTGCAAAAGCCAAAAAGGTAACAGTAAAAAACTCTAAATGAGTGCATGTTACAGTAAAGTACACTCAGAAGAGTTGTGCAACTGCAAAATCAAGGTCAGTGAGAGACTCGTTCTGCTTCAGCACCATGTCTTCATGTTGACTCACTTTGTCCACATCACAGACAATGTCATGTCTGCAGGCAAAGGGAAAAACCCTAAAGCCAGATCCAGCCTTGACAACACTGTCCACACCTCGCTCTTTCTCGTCCTCTTCATCCTTGTTCACATCCTCTTACACACACTCTTCCTCCTCTCCCTCTTGTATTGTTTCCATCCACTGACATTCAGTGCAACATTGAGTCAGTTTTGACACTCTGAACTGACTTGTACTGTATTTACAGTTGGTTTGGTCACATCATTAGAAATAAGTGTGAACAATTTTGAGTCCTTGTGTGTAAACGATGACAACTGTGTTGTAGTTGTGTTTAACTTTTGCATGTCTGTGTTTATTGACACTATGGAATTACTTGTAACTTTTCAAGAAACTAATGAAAATATAAATTCAAACTGAATAAAATATATTTGAAACTGAAAAAAAAAAATTGCAGTTTTAAGTTCTGGTTTAATAATTCACAATTGAAATTGTTGATGATTGTAAAATATATTTACAATTTTAAATGTTAGAAGATAATAATAATTAAAAAAATATATCAGTGTGATAAAAAAATGGCAACAAAATGTAATGTAATGAAATGCCCTTTGAGGTCTGTATCATCTGACAGCAGGCCACGATTGTAATTTTCATATTGTTTAAATTCCTTTTATTTAAGTGATCATTAAGTTTGATGGTGTAAATGTATATCATGCTAACAATGAGTATGGCCATGGTTGCCAACCTTGATTACCTGGTTGAAGTGAAACTTTCTTGACAGCTGAATATATCACACACATATACTAGTATTCTCTTTAAATTGTAACAGCACAACCTAATCAGAGCCTTACAAATAGAATCATCAGGATTCAGGAATAAACAAATATTCTCCGAAAACATTGAACATTATACAATATTTTTAGTATTAGCCTATATACAGTACTTTAATGTACATGTAGCACTAAGAATGTAAAACGGGATTAAGAATGTAAAACGGGACTAAGAATGTAAAACGGGACGTAAAAACGGGACAGATATCAGTGCATCCCCCTTTAAATTTCGAACTGTTAAAGTTATTGTTAGTTAAGGCCAATTTATACTTCTGCGTCGGGTGCGCGTAGAAGGTACGGCGTAGCATACGCATTGACGTGTACCATACGTCGTACCCTTCGCCGTACCCTGACGCGCACCTCCTCAAAAATGTAACTACGCGTCGCGGCGACGCGGACCGCAAGATCTGTGATTGGTCGGCTGGATAGCATCGCGTTTCCTCCTACGCATTTCCGGAATGATCTTCTGCACTCTGCACAGCCCGCCTGCCATTTTTAAATTACGAAGATCAGTGAAGAGCCATGGAAATAGACCAAGTGACCGAGAGATTGCTTGAAGAAGTGCGGAAATACAGCCATCTGTATGACTCCTTCAGTCGCCATTGCTCGTAGAAACCTAAACTCAAAACAGCCGCGAGGAATGTAAACACAGTGGAACATTAAAACCCACCCGCACCAACTAGCGTTTCGGCGGTGTAACTGCAGAGCAACACAGACATTCGCAGAAGTATAAATGCTCACGACGGTGTTGCCTACGTGCGTAGCCTACGACGTACACTCGACGCAGAAGTATAAATTGGCCTTTACTTGTATTACTTTATTGCATTGTGTTCAATTTGGTGAAACTCGGAGTCGTCAGCAGGGGGCACCCGGGAGTTGCACGGCGCATGAGTGGTTGACTAGCTAGCAGCATAGAAGTAGTATTCAGCACGAGATGAAGCGCGCAAGTGCAGAGAAATGTGCTCCATGTTTGAACAATGCTTTCTATGTGTTTTATACAGGTAAGCTGACAATAATCTTTATACTAGTAGATTCATAACAGTATTGTATTCTTATAGAGCTGTAGTTCGTGCCTGAGACGTTAGGAAAAGTGGAGTTTTGACGGTGATTAAGAGGGTCGTGCGTGAAATGGCGGACGATAGTGTTAACAACTCAAGAGGAAAATTAGTAACTTTTAATGTGAGCAAAACAGAGGAATAAAAGATATATACTCGAGATGTGAGTGCGTGACGAGGGATAATTAACCAAATAGAGGTGTACGAACATTATTAAGTCGTGTGTAGTGACGTGTCTGGGCAGTCTGAGTTAACGAGGCACACGTGTCTGTTCTTAGTCCACGTGAATAGACCTGTTACCCTCATTTAGCATTACTTTGTCAGCCATTACATGTAAAAAAACGATTTCAGTACTGTTAAATAAGAACTCCAGTCAGATTCAGAGGTAAAACATTTTTATTAATCATTTTCTGAGTTTATAGTGAGAACACAGTAACTGTTAAACGGTTGAAACCTAGTTCATGATATAGTCAGTTCATTAGCATATTTCATGAAAGAGTAAAAACGGATTAAAAGATAATTAAAACAGTGATATGAAAGAGTATTAAAATATGTGTGCAGTTATCAATGCTAGAGTAATGTGAATGTAGACCAAACTATTACTGAGATCTGAATATCTACTGTTACTAATTCCAAATGCTATTTTCATGGTTATGTTTAATGATTCACTTGTATTCATTTTAAAAAGAGAGTTTGTAATACTTTAATGATGGTATTCGTCAGACCTTTCCTTTTATGTCGTTCGATAGCAGGCACGGCACATGTTTAGATCTATGTTAATATGTCTATGTATTTAGAGCATGTATTTCTTGAGAATTGAGTATTGTATAAAGAGTAATGCGCCTAGTGTTACGTACCAGTTTAGACATTTGCACTATCAGACATGTGATTGTTTATGATCATTTGTAAAGGTATCACAGGATAAGAGCATAGAAGTAGTATTCAGCACGAGATGAAGCGCACAAGTGCAGAGAAATGTGCTCCATGTTTGAACAATGCTTTCTATGTGTTTTATACAGATAAATAAATGTGTTGCCCCAGGAAGTGACATCGCTTCATTCCTAAAAGTGTAACATACAATTACACCTGAAAAGACTGAATAGATCTCTTGTGCTCCTAAAAGCTTCTGTCGACAAAGTAGTAGCAGCAGGTAAATACATATAAAATTAAAAAACAAATACAACTTAATATCACTAAAATTAAATAGAAAGCTGCGCTTACAGACGCTCACATCCACACATGTAAACACAACACTGACGTCTTCACTTCCAGGTCAAGAAACTGTCAATCAAAAACTCAGTAGCCAATGAAAACACACTGCCGCTAGCCCCGCCCCCACGAGAGCTATGAGCCAGAACGGCAAACGAAAACTCAGGGAGCGTAAACGAAAACTTCAGAAGCATAAATGAAAACTCTGGAAGCGCATTTAAGAAAAATGAGAAAGCAGTTAGCAAAACATGCAGTGTATTAAAAACAAAGTAAAAAATGTGCCTGTGATTTAGGGGAGCACGGGGCACAACGTAACGCGGGGCTAGTTGTAACACACTTGTTTTAAATACTTCCACACATGCTAGGATGACGAAACTTGGTGTGTTTACTAGTTGCCATATCAACACTATATAGAGGAAAAAATGCGCCAAAATAAATTTAAAAATTTGGAAGATATCCATAGACATTTATTAAACCATAGCAAAAGTAAATTTCTTACTTAAGTTAATTTTTCATCTCTATTTTATAATCTGATATTATTTTAATCTCCAATATGTTATATAACAGTTGAGATGGTTCTTTAATGCTTCGCTAACTAGCAGAAGACACTAGCAGGGTTTAAATCCCAGTTGTGCAGGCGGGGGCATGTTGTAACACTGCGTTACAATGTGCCCCTATTAGAAATATGCTATTATATTCTATACTTTTATTAATTTTATTGAGAAAACGTGAGAAAAAGGTGAATAAAGACTGAGAGTCAATGTTCAGAAATTACTAATTATTTATTTGTTTTGAACTATGTTGTATAGCTGTGTTTTCCTGTGATTGTAGTCAAAACTCAAAAAAAATTGTTTATATTTAATCATTAAAAATTGCCATTATTTTATATGAAAAAGTTTTTTAATTGTATTTTATTTAGAAAATATTTTAGTTTGTCTTGTATATTTTTTTTTTATTAGATCAGATAACATTTTAAGCTGTCATATGCTCATGTTACAATGTGCCCCTCACATGTTACAATGTACCCCACCTATGGGGCATGTTGTCACATTTCACTTCCATTCTTTCGGGGTATATCCAGAAAAAAAGTATATACTGTATTAATAAAACAAAACCACATAATTGTACTAGACATGTGGGAAATTAATGTGGGGAAAAATAAATACTCTGAACCATAAGTAGATTTACACAAACTGAGAAAGTCAAAAAGCGTTACTTTGTGCCCCGCTCTCCCCTATTCTTTTTCTGTTTCAAAGGTATTTTATTAAGTTTCAATTTACATTTTCATTAGTTTCTTGAAAAGTTACGTTCATTATTATTGGCACAAAAGTAATTCTATATGTTTTTGAAACATAAGTGCATCACAGTGCGAAATGTGTTTTAGTGGGTGAGAATGTGTTTAGATGCAACGGGGTATTTAGCCCGTCGTGTAGGGGAAATGGATTATGGCTGCCCTGGAAGTTTGGACAACGAAAGGATCTTGGTCCCCGCTCCCCAAACTTTTTAGTCTCGTTACGCACTAATGTGTGTATGTGGTTTCTTACCTTATTGTTTTAGAACACTAAAGATTGACAAGGGTAGGCTTCAGGTATGGTAATGTAACAGTGGCTTCCTGAAGTGAAATTGCATATGTGAGTACACAGTGTGATATGCTCCTCCCTCCCCAGATCTAATAAGGTAAGTGAGACTCCCCCACCCCCTAGAAGCTCTCAACAAAAAGATACACTGTAAGTGCAAAAAGCAATTAAACAGAATTTATTCTTTTAGATTTATTTTTCTTATGATTAGTTATTTCTTCTGTCTAAGTAAAGGATTAAATAAAATACTATAATAAAATTTACAGTCTTTGTGTTGTCTTTTGAATTCACACCAACACTTTCAACAGAAGTTCTAAAACCCTTGCACTTTTGGTATAACAAATCCCTTATGGAACTTCAAAATGAGATAATTTGCAATATGTCAATTTGTAAACCCACAAATCCTCACCTTTTCAAATGATCACCTTCAAACAATCACATTTGAAAACAACAAACAAAACAAAAAAAGCATACCATTAAATCTCACCTCTTTATAAGCACTTGAAACGTCTCTTCAAATGTTTACTCACAGTTCACCAGTCATTCACGGTTCCTCAAGTTCTTTAGTCCACTTGAATTATCACAGTTCACTGTTTATCAGTTCAATCACTGAAAAAATGTGGAAAAATTAGGAAAATACCAGTTCGTAGAACGATGAATTAGAGTGCGTTGTCTGGACGTAGGGTGCGTTGAAATAAACTGGTGATCACGTATTTAAGTATGCAAGTTCAAAAATACACTCAACTTTGTATAAAACGTTCCACAGATAAACTGTCTCAAAAAGGATCAAACTGAGATGTCACTTGGATGGCAGGGTAACAACAATCTTCATCAGCGAATCAGCGGAAAAGTTATGTCTGCATTGTACAGCGATCTCAGTCTCAGTCTGACACGTGCGGGAAACTCGATTACACATGAACAGTCCCGTTGAACTGTTAAAGGGTTAGTTCACCCAAAAATGAAAATTATGTCATTAATGACTCACCCTCATGTCGTTCCAAGCCTGTAAGACCTCCGTTCATCTTCGGAACACAGTTTTATATTTTAGATTTAGTCTGAGAGCTTTCTGTCCCTCCATTGAAAATGTATGTACGGTATACTGTCCATGTCCAGAAAATGTAATACAGACATCATCAAAGTAGTCCAAGTGACTACAGTGGCTCAATCTTAAGTTTATTAAGCGACGAGAATAGTTTTTGTGCGCAAAAAACAACAAAAGACTTTATTCCACTATTCATTTCCTTCTCTCTGGGCCTCGAGTTTTTTCACGTAGTATAAATGCGTAGCGCTTCTGTGTTGTACGTCACACGTAGGCTCACGCTGGTCATGTGTGTGATGCGTGTGTACAACACAGAAGCGCTACGCAGTTTTACTACGTGAACTCACTCGAGGCCCAGAGAGAAGGAAATGAATAGTGGAATAAAGTCGTTATTTTTGTTGTTTGATCGTAAACACAGGTATGTCTGCATGGTTTTGCTTTAACACTATGTATGGTGTGTCTTCCCATTTATCCTGAATTTTATTTCTGCCCCTGTGTTTGTGATTACGCAGAAGCACCCGATCTCCAGGCCTCACAAGAGCTCCAAATGACTTGCGGTCATAAATTATCTTTCTCTTTCTGGAAGCCTTTTGAGATGCTGCATTTGCAACCTCCACAGCCGTCTTCAGTCTTGCATGATGACCCTGTTCATATACAGAGACTCATGTGAATGTTGAAGTCAGCAGGACTCAGTTGCATCTGGTCCCTGAAAGAAAAAAAAAAGAAGAAAAAACTGTGAACATACTGATATCAAGAGAAACTATAGGGCTGCACGATTTTGGGAATAGATTTTTCTGGTTAAATTTTTTTTTTTTAATTCACAGAATACACACACACACACACACACACACACGTTTCCAACAATATATAATGAACACCAGGTTTGTTGTGCCTTGTAGGCATAGGCTACGCAGTGCTGCATAAAATAATAATAACAATAAATTAAATCTTCCAAAACATTTCAAGAACAACTACGCTAGAGAAAAATATATTGATTATCATATGTTACTTCAAATGTTTCCATTCGTTATGATGATATGAAATTAGATAATAGTAAAAACATAAAGCCTAATGTTTGGTGCATTTTTCCTTTCAAACGCAATCGCGCTCCAAAATATGATACATTAAAACGCACAGCGTGCTCCAAAATGTGATACCACAGCGCGCTCCAAAATATGATACATTCAAACGCCATCGCGCTCCAAAATATTAAACATTATGGTTATACATATCTATGTTTGAGCAGATATCCACAAACAGTATTTAACAGTAAACACGGGTCTAAATAGTATAATATTCACCATATATCTAGCAACAGTTCAACTGCAATGTGAAGTTTATGCAACAATACCATAAACTAATAAGTAAGAATTTCTTACCTTACATCTTTCTTGTCTTCAAATCGTGTTCTTCTTCTTAGGTAAATCCAATGTAAGCTCAGACGTGTCTTCCAAACTCGACGAAAAGCAGAGACTTGTGAAGTGTTTTGGTGTTTGGTGTTTGAGGTAACGAGGGCGTTCACGTTCCATGTGGAGATTTGCATGTGAATCTCTTTTGCGCGAGTGGGCGTGTCGAATTAAAAAGTAATTAGCAAGCGTTTGAGATACTGGACATCCTGTTGGTTTTATACAAATTACTTAAACAGAGAATATTTGTTTTCAGTTTGAATCCGATAATTTAAAAGTACACACTTAAATGTGTATAAAGGTATATGGCTCATAAATGTGTGAGAAGTATTCGCTGAGTTTTGTTTCAGTTTATAGACGTGCTCAAGAAAAAAAAAAGTTCACCGCGACGGAGAGGCAGAACGCACACCCTGTTTATTTTCTTTATTTTACAAAAGCACAATGTTTTGATTTGATTGTAAGTGGACACATACAAAAGTAGAAATATCACAGATTATTTTTTTTATATTTCTTTTTTCTGTATAACCATAAATGACGGAGTAATTTAAGTTTATGTTGCTGCTATGTGAAAAAAATCCAGCAAAACTGCCATCTTATACTTGCATGTCGTTTGAACCTTTCTGGATCCGCCATCAAATTGATAAGTTTAATTATATCAAGTGCTGTGAGAAAAGGCTATAAATCTCCACCACCAACATCCTCACACACAATATAGCTAGCTGGGACACCTTCTTTATGTGTACAAATGTGACGTAACGACGCTGTAGGATTGAGTGCGAACCAAAACACAGATGAATCTTCAGGGTGATTTGTTCAAACATAATTCCACACAGAATTCAACATTCCAGACCCCAAATCACCAATCCAGAGCCATAAAAGAAGGCTCCAGCCAGTCTACCTAAGAACTTTTACGGCCATGCTAAAGGAAGAACGTTGTCAGCGTTTGATAGTTTTGGAAAGACTGATTGGTTCAACCGCCGCCAAACAGATTTGGCCGCTTAGACTTCTTATCCCAAACTTACACGATCCGCAGGTGCAGGCTATGAGTTCCTAATAAGACAAAGACACAAACCAGAACATTGTCGACCCTAGGACAGACAAATCATTACACAGAACAAAATTAATCACAAATACATGCACATGTAACACCTTCACCTCCCAAAAGTGAACCTTCTCCTTTTCCATTACCTTCCTAATTTACGCCCCTAACCCATCCGGGACAGGGCATCAGCCACCACCTCGAATGTGTCTGATATCGAGGCCATATGGTTGTTAAAAAGTCAGACTCCAACGCATAAGACGCTGATTAGTGTTGCGCATTCAGTTCAAGAAAAGAAAAGGATTATGATCACAATACCCAACAATAGGATGAGTCAAATAGACCCCAAAATGACAGATTGCGTGGACTAAAGCTAAAGCCTCCTTCTCAATAGTAGAATAATTCCTTTGCGCAGCAATCAACTTCTTTGAAAAGTAACCCATATACAAAAGAAATATATTTGAAATATATGTTCAGAATATATTTTGAAATATATTTTTGGAATATATGCAAATATTCGATATTGGCCCAATAAATATATTTTAGTTAAATATATGTAAATATATATATATATATATATATATATATATATATATATTTTTTTTTTTTTTTTTTTTTTTTTTGAAAATATTTTTTAGTTAAATATGTGAATTTATTTATGTCAATATATTTACTAACAACATATATGTTCATATATGTTTTAACTTTTGCAAACTGTTTCATTTGAAATATATTTTGAAATTTAAAAAGTTAACATTTTCACAAACAAACAACACATTTTCAATTAATTTTTTACATTTTTATTTATGAAATACTATTATTTCAGGCATGAAAACAGGTCAGGGGTAAAAAAGGTAAGAAGGATGCGGCAGCAAGAAATCCAATCCAATCAACTTTATATATAACTTATGTGTGCAGACTAACTTTTTTTTTTTATACATGCCATGGGATTAATCAATGCATGCTGATGAATGATATAAATGTATAATATATAATAATAATAATAATAATAATAATTAATCTGCATACCCTAGTTTTGCACTGATGTAACAAGACTGACAGTGACACAATAAGACCTCATGTTAGCATCTTTTTACTCTTAAAAAAATATATATTAAAAAACATGTATGTTCTTTAATGTTTGATTATAATTTTACTGTCTTCACATAGGGATGGGATTTGATAAGATTTTATCAATAATAATGCCACTGACGATTCTGATTATCGATCCAATTCTTTAACGATTCTCTTATCGATTCTTGATAGCACTGTGTGGAAAAATGTTTAAAATGCTTTTAAAAAAAGTGGTTTTATTTATTTTAAAGTTTAAGCTTGAGTTAGCAAACTGTACTTTTTATATAATGTATGTAATAAATAGAACCTTATTGTAAAGTGTTACTGATTAGTTATACACCGATTCAGACGTCTCCTGAGTTCACTGTTGGAAAGATCAGTTGTTTTAACGATTCATTAAAATGAATCGGTTCAGAGGAGTCATTATTAGTTCGCGAATTGGACGTGTCGTGCGCGTTGTGTGATTATCCCAGCAGTTAGGACAGGGACATCCAAGATTTGTGTCAAGTTGTAAACATAGAAAACATTTCATCACTGTATAGTTTTATTTCGTTTAATTAAAGTGTTGTTTTATGTCAAAAAAAATCTCCGAATGCTCCACACGAAACTTTGGTCTTCCGACCTTTTACCACCGTGTCGATTTATTTTGATTAATATGTGCGAGGGAGAGAGAGCAACACAGCGCCTAGTTTGGAGACGGTGAAGTCGTTTACACCGAGAGTGCGCGCGCGCGACCGGCTCTCTCTCTCTCTGGTCGTTCTTTTAGTTAAAACATGCGCCCTGTCACAAACGCAGCCGTTCATCTACATTACTCACCGATCAAATAAGACTTTGGCGGGCGCTAAAACAAGTTCAAAGCAGGAAAATTCATGCGTGAGTTTCCATTAGACTCGCACGGTAGCCAGGCAAATGGCGAGCTCAGCTGTTGTTGACGCTGTGTGTGTCATGAGCTGTGTCCCAAAGTGAAGGCTGCATCCTCCGAAGGCCGTATTTGAAGGCCGGATGGCCGTATTTGAAGGCCGATTGCGTCACCGCGGCGCGACGAAGGACGTCCCAATTCAAAGGCTGCATCCTTGGAAGGTCGCATTTGAAGGCCGATTGCGTCACGCGGCTCGATGAAGGCTGTCCCAATTCAGTTCTGCATCCTCCGAAGTCCGTATTTGAAGGCCGGTTGCGTCATCGCGCCGCGACGAAGGCTTCCCTGATTCAAAAGCGACGCCAAATGCACCCTTCGTTTCCCCGTGAAAAGAAGGATACATAAATGGACACTTAGCGGCCTATTCTACCCCATAAGTCATTGCGCGCCGTTGACGACAGCATTTATTTACTTATTTTTAAAGGCGGCCGAGACTAGAGATCGGTGGTGGACAGCAAATTCACATTTAAATGTAAGTATTATGTTTTAATTTACTCAAATAGCTAGCGAAACCAGAGTTAAATTTCTTATAAACTTCTTCTTAACTCCTTCGTCACCATTGCGTGGCTACATTTATCATGTAGTTTTAGGCAAAACTTGTGGTAATAACGTTATTAGTTTAACGACCTATTTGTAATATTTGCACTTGTGTATTATAAGAAATATCACTCACCCAATAAAGCCCAAAACAATAAGAAAAGCAGTAGATAAGGCAATGGGGTTTCACTTTTATGTGTTTTTGTAGTGCTGTCATGCTATTTGGTTTTAACCAAATTTTAGTATACAGAAATATGATTTCTTAAGTATTTTGTATGCATGTCTTGATGTGTCATATTTTGCAGTGTTAACAATGCACTTAAGATTGCTCCTCTGTGTTAAGTACCCTTTTCTGCTTTTTTAGAACAATTCAGGAAAAAATGGGTTTATATATATATATATATATATATATATATATATATATATATATATATATATATATATATATGTAACGAGGTTAAAATGGTTTTATTTATTTCACAAGATTTTTCTGTTATTATACATTTAAGACTGTTCTACTATTATTTAAACAAGTGTTTATATTCATTAAATTCATTAAAAAGGGTCTGTAAAGAGGTGATGGTTCGACCGTTTCCTCCCCTCCTCTTTACAACAAAGTGGTTCGGTCCAGGCAGCTATATCCGCTGTATTGATCGTTGAGCGGTCTTTTCTGCCTTTTTCCCGAACGAAGAGGTATGCTATGTTCCATGCTAAAGATTAGTTGTTAGCATTGGTTGAAAATAATCCACACACAGAAACACACGATGTTTAAGTTGTTTTTATTTATTTTATTCACAGATGTAAGATATGTATACAATATTTGGGAATGTTATTTCTTTTTGGCAGTGTCACTGTGATTGAGCTGAAGCTGGCGTGACGGCCTGTTTATCAAAATATATTCTCTTATGCAGGTATGCATCGACAAACCCTATTTTTGTGTTTAAGATTATATTATCGGGTTTTATGTTTAAGTGTATGGAGTTACTGCGTTTTCTCCATCTCTGTGCTTTTGTTTTCTTTGCTTTTTCTTTCCTTGTGCTCCCCTTTCCCCTTTTCTGCCTTTTTCCCGAACGAAGAGTGTCACTGTGATTGAGCTGAAGCTGGCGTGACGGCCTGTTTATCAAAATATATTCTCTTATGCAGACCCCATCTGGTGCTCTCCTGTCGTTTTTACACTGAATCCACAACACAACGCAGACAGAAGCATACGGTTACACTGGTGTCGTGACCCGTTCGATTGTTCAGCGGCTGCCGAACTCCCGAGGTTGCTGCACGGAGATTAGAAGACGTCGGATTTCACCGCTTTCCTGCTTCATCGTTGGGACGCGCTGAATGCTGCACGGAGATTAGAAGACGTCGGATTTCACCGCTTTCCTGCTTCATCGTTGGGACGCGCTGAATGCTGCACGGAGATTAGAAGACGTCGAATAGTTGAATAGCACTGATTATGATGCTAACAGAGTACATTTTTCTACTCCAGTATCTCATGATATACCTCCACTCGAAATGAGTTTATCAGAACCTACTGTAGTACTATCTAATGAACAGGTAAAACAACTGAGCTCTGATATCAGTCAGTCGATTAAAGCCAGCTTGTTTTCTAGCAGTCAGTTACCTACATCAGCTTCGTTTAATGACTGTCAGAGGTGCTCACAAGTGACTCAGTGTGGTACCACCATCATTGATGCTTCAAAGATGAACCTTGTACTGAAAAGTGGTAGAGAGCCACCATACTTCCGTGGTGACAGTTCAGATAAGTGTTCAGTCTTTGAATGGGAAGAGTTGATGAGAGCTTACCTTGAAAAAGGGAATTATTCTGGTCTAGAGCGCATTGATGAAATCATAAACAAATTGATGGGCCGTGCGAGGGATGTCATTCAGATATGGTTGCGCAATAGCGCCTCAGTCTCTAGGACTGGTGATGTAGATATGGTGTTCCGCGTCCTCAAACAGCACTTTGGGGGTGTGATATCCACAGGTCTTCCTATGGCTGATTTTTATGCTACAAAACCATATCAAAATGAGGGTCCTTTTGATTATTGGATCAGATTAAACAAAGCCGCTGACCTAGCTGAACAGCATCTTAAAAGTGAGGGCAGAACATTGCAAAATCGGGACATGGAGCTTGCAGTTATGTTCATACGTAATTGTCCTGATAAAGGTCTCTCCATGATGTTCTTGAGCAAACCACAGCGTGAGTGGACCGCTGCAGAGGTACAAGACCGCTTAGATGAATTTGTAAGAGACCGCAAAGTATATGAATGTCAGCTCTCACAACAAACAGTTAGTCCTGTCATTCCTGATGTAGGTGGTACACCACCGGGTAGAACCCACGTCTCAGTTGAGCCTGATAATCCAACATGTGAAAGTAACACAATGGATAGGATACTAAATATGCTGGAGAAAGCATTGACATGTAACGCACAGTCCTCCAAAGCAGTCGTGCATCGTAAACCGAATGTTAAGAGACCACAGGTGTGTAGGGTCTGTCAGAGTCTTGACCTCAGCACAGTTGCTCACTGTAGATTGCACAAATTGTGTTTCACTTGCTACCTTCCTGGACATACACGTGACATGTGTGAGATGTCTGCTTCACAGGTTAGACCGAACAGCTCGACTGCTGCTGTCGATGGTCACAGTCAAAAGCCCCCTCAGGGAAACTATTGAGCCTACATCTGGAGGAGGGCGATGGTAGGCATATGAGTTCAACCTCCTTTGATAGTGATGACATTGAGTCTGTATATGCTTTCGTTTGTGAAAATGTCCCAAAGTCTAGCAAAGTAATCTTGCAAAACGCCATGAGAACAGCTCAAAATGAAAGTTTGTTCTACACTAATATTTTAGTGCAGGATAAAGTTGAGTTGAAAGGAATGTTGGATACTGGGTCAATGGCGACTACCATCAGTGCTGCTATAATACCCATGTTAAAACAAGCAGGCGTGATGACAGATGACATGCTGGTTCCAGCGGATATTATTCTAGTGGGTTGTGGGGGTAAACAAACCAGTCCTTTAGGGCTATGCGATTTGAGACTTGAAGTTTATGGGTACAAGTTTTTAGTCCCAGTCCTGTTTGTTGAAGGACAGATTGATCCCATTGTTTTGGGTACTAATGTGCTTAAGCCACTTATACGACATTTCAAGTCAAATGATGGATTTTGGCGTGTTATGAGTAAACCTGATGCACCGGGCCAGAGTGACAGTAACCAGTTTCTTCGTCTTCTGTCTAACCTGGAGAGATGGCGTGGGGTGTCCATCCCAGACAAGGTCGGAACTTTGAAGTTGAAAGGTGCTGTAACTCTTCAGCCTATGACTGAACATTTGGTGTGGGGTCGTTTACCCACGGGTACCGTGTTATCAGCTGGCAGTACGGTTATCGTTGAGCCTTGTACATCACCATGTGTGAACAGACGGATAATGGTTGGGCGAATAGTTTCTCCATTGTGGGGAGATGGGTGGCTACCCATGAAGATTATCAACCCCACTAATGCAGAAGTAACTCTACGCAGAAATTCGAAAATTGCAGATGTTTTTCCCTGTGTTGCTTTAGAGGATTTTGATCAGTTGTCTGACACTTTGACTGTTCACCAAAATGTGGGGGAAGTGCGAAGTTCTAGTTCCTGTGGTAGCCTCACTGCGAGAAGCGTGTGTAGTGACATCTGTGATGTGAATGATAAGCTGGAAAAGCTAGGGCTTAGCTCCATTCCAATTGGTGGCTGTGAAGTTTCTGTGCAGTGTAAAGAGAGTCTTGTTGATTTGATTGGGGCCTATGAGTCTGTCTTCTCGAGAAATCATCTAGATTGTGGTGAGGCGCAGGATTTCTGCCATCGTATTAGACTAACAGACGACCGACCATTCAGGTTACCATATCGTAGAATATCGCCTGCTCATTATCACAAATTGAAAGAGACCTTGGATGAGATGGAGGAAAAAGACATAATTCGTAAATCTTGTAGTGAATTTGCCTCTCCCTTGGTTCTCGTGTGGAAAAAGAACGGCGATCTACGAATCTGCACGGACTTCAGATGGCTTAATGCCAGAACTGTTAAAGATGCCCATCCGCTTCCGCATCAGAGCGACGTCCTGGCTGCGTTGGGGGGAAACATGTTCTTTAGTACCATGGACTTGACGGCTGGCTATTACAACATACCCTTACATGAGCTTGACAAGAAGTATACTGCGTTTTCGTCACCGTTAGGATTGCACGAATACAATCGTCTCCCGCAGGGTCTGTGTAATAGCCCAGCCACGTTTATGCGAATGATGCTTACCATATTCGGTGACCAGAACTTTTTGAGTCTTTTGTGTTACCTTGATGATTTGTTGGTATTTGCGAAGTCTGAAGAAGAGAGCTTAGCCCGTTTGGAGATGGTATTTCAACGTCTGAAGGAGCATAACCTGAAACTTTCACCTTCAAAATGTCAGTTTTTGAGGCGCTCAGTTAAATTTCTAGGTCATGTAATTTCCCAACATGGAATTTCGAGGGATCCGGATAAAGTAGAAGCGATAGTCAAGGTTGAAGAGGCTGATTTGATGGAGCTAGATGGCGTCACTCCATCTCCTTCCAAAATACGTTCCTTTTTAGGGATGGTTATCTACTACCAGCATTTTATTGAAAACTGTTCTGTACTGGCCAAACCCTTGTTTGCTCTGACTGGTGGTCAGAAAAGGCCTCGGCATTCAAAAAGTAGGAAAAGGCCTTCGCTGTCCCGCAAACTTGTCCCAAATGATTGGACTCAGGAGTGTAAACGGGCATTTCAGAATCTTAAGGCAGCACTTGTTGAGGAAGTACTTTTGGCTCACCCTGACTTTAGTAAGCCGTTCATTTTATCCGTTGATGCGTCTACATCTGGACTTGGTGCAGTATTGTCGCAAGTTCATCACAACAGTGACAGAGCACAACCAATAGCTTTTGCCAGCAAATCTCTAAATCATGCTCAG